>NC_053027.1:166281537-166539863 GCF_003073215.2 Triticum urartu | reverse complement strand
TTCCCCACCGTTGCCGCCGTAGCGAGTTCATCGCCGAACTTGGGTATGGACTCGATCACAGTGCTATCCCCGTCCGATTCCTAGCACATTGTGTTCATTATAATTCTTACCACGATTGAAACGCTTCAATCCAGTCAAAACACTCCATAGATTAGAGTTGAATCGAAAATTTAGGGTTAGGTTTCTGCCGAAACCATCTCGGACCCAGCGGGTTGCAGAACTCGGTTCCACCGATTCGGCCAAGGCCATTGCACATGTGGTTCTCGGTCTGACCGAGAATTGCAAATCTGTGTGATCGAGTTCAGAACTTTGTGAAACCCTAGCAGTCTCGGTGCCACCGAACTGTGACTCGGTCTGACCGAGTTCACTAGTTTAGGTTCCAACAGCTGCTTCGGTATCATCGAGTTTGCAAATCGGTTGATCCGAAATGCTTTCTATGGAAAACTAAAACTAAGTTTTTGACTCATTCTTTTGCAAAAACCTCTGCATTTTGTGATGCTCATCCACTCTATCTCATCTATATCTATTCACAGGGTCTGCTGTCAGTGTTTGCAACATGTCTGACCAGAGTGACAGCCAGAACAGGTCAGAGGAGCAGGTTCACTTGAGTGAGGGCACTAGTCCCTCTAGCAGTTCAGATGATGGTAGCAGGAGGACCCCAAGCAATTTGCCAAAGGCTGCCACTAGATCAAGAAAGAAGAAAACTTCAGAGTCTGAGGATGAAGACTATGTGGCCACTAAGGATGAGGCCACATCAAAGAAGAAAGTGGTTAAGAAGGAGTACAACTCAGCTGCAGTTAAGCCAGGGATGAAGATCAAAAGGCCAGCAGGAAGACAACCAATGTCTAAGGCCAGAGCATCCTCTCAAGCATCTTTGGAATCTCAACCCAAAGAGCCTGCTGCAGAAGGAAAGAAAAGGAAGGAAAGGGTCAAGAAGACCATGGCCAGAGTGATTGGAAAGTCTTCCATGATGGAAGAAGAAGAGGAAGAAGAGGTTGCTGCACCAGCACCCAAGGCATAGAAGCTTATGGGTGATGCTATCAGGACAGGGGCTGCATCATCAAAGCCCAAAGAAGCACCCAAAGCTGCCTCCAAGCCCAAGACTGCACCAAAGAGAAATACCAGAAACATACCAGCTGCTGAGAAGAACTAGGCCCCAGTGCCTGAGACTGTTGCTGAAGAAGAAGATGAAGAGAATGTTCTGGGAAAATTGAAGCCAAAAATTCCAGACCACAATGATGCTCATCCTGTGGCTGAGAACATGAAGATCAGGAGAGACTCAGGACTGAGGAAACGGAGAGAGACAGATCCATATGCTACCAGGAGAAGGACTGCTGTTGATTACAGGTTCCACACAAAGGAACAACAGGATTTCTATGAGACAGTGTTGTTGGACAAGAAGCCTATAGTGTGTGATATGAGGTGGGTCAACTGGACCTACATGAAGGAAAATGAGGAACACTATCCTGGTGTGTTTGACAGCTTCAGTGCTTGTGGAGTTGCAGACTTTGTTGGGCAGAAGCTCACAAAGTGGAATGAGGAGCTCATAATGCAATTCTACTCCACAGCACACTTCTATCCAGATGGCAGGATAGTATGGATGTCTGAAGGTACAAGGTACCACTCAACTGTTGAGGAATGGGCAAATCTGATCAATGCTCCTAAGGAAGAAGAAGATGACTTGGATGTCTATGCCAAGAAGAAGATGGATCACAACTCTATGGCAAATATGTACAAGGAGATTCCTGAAGAAGATCTCGATACTCACCAGTTTGGGTCAGTAAAACACTTGCTGTCAGGGCTGCCTACAATCAATTGGATCCTTAGGCACACTCTCTTACCCAAGTCTGGTGATCACAAAATGATCAGAGGCCATGCAATTAACTTGCTACATATATTTGATGTGCCACAGAAGTTCAAGGTCATGAGCCTTATAGTTGAGACTATCAAGAGGACTGCAGCTGACCAGAAAAGAAGTTGTGCATATGCCCCACAGATCCAGGAGTTGATAAACTCAAAGATGGGCACAGGCACATACTTGTTGGATAAGGAACACTTGCCTATCTATCCTGACTTCGAGGAGAACCAAGTTGTGATGAATGAAGATGAACCCTCCTCAGTGCAAGCACAAGCAAAGAAGGAGAAGGCAAAGAAAGAGAAGACTGCCAAGATGCCAACTCAAGAGGAGGCATCTGAGTACTTTTTGAAAAGCAAACAGGACCAGCTTGGTTACTTGATAGCATCATCTCTGAGGATTGAGAAGGGGTTGGCCACCCTAACTCAAAACCAGGAGAGCCTGGAGAGAATCGTGGAACAAAAATTCTATGATTTAGATGTCAAAGTAACTGAGATTCAGTCTGTTGTGGAGCAGCTACAGGATGACATGCAGGAGAGGAAGGGCAAGACAACCACTGATGCATTTGCCAGAGTGCCTCGAGCTCAGAGATCTACTGCAGTGCCTGTTCCAGACACCAGAGTCACTTCATCTGCACCAGCTACAGCTTCAGTGCCACCAGCTCCAGCACCTACCCCATCAGCTCCGTCTACTTCGACTGAAGCCTTCGTCCTTGGAGTTCTCCGGACACCACCACCTGAAGACCAAGCCTGAGAGACGTTTTAGTGCTATGCATTTTCTATGAACTTTTTGGTAACTTGTTGCCAAAGGGGAAGAAAAATGTATAGATCATAGGCTTCGAGAGAGAGAGAGAGAGTTTGCTTTTGTTCTCTCTTGTCTTCTTGGTTGAACATTGTTTATCTTTTGATTGCTTGAGATACTACGCTATTATCTGTGAGACATTGATGATCATGTGGTTGATCATAAGCTACACTTATGCTTGTTAGATGATATTATCTTACTTATTCTTATATGATCATTCACTTTGCTTGGTGATGAGTGCATGTATTTAATTCTTATCATTTTGAGCGCTCCACCAAGATGTATGTGACATGGAATAGTAACCCATGATCCTAACTCATTGTGCATTTGCAGTCCAAAGCAAATCTTAAGATATGCATAAATTTAGGGGGAGCTCTTGCTTTTCACATACTTCTCAAAGCGACAATATCTTTCACTCTTATTATCATTTGTCGAAGTTTTGATCTATATGTTGTCATCAATTACCAAAAAGGGGGAGATTGAAAGTGCAACTATCCCCAGGTGGTTTTGGTAATTCCTAACAACATATAGCTCATTGAGCTAACATTATTCCAAGATTAATATTTCAGGAAAAGCTCAATGAATGGCATGGCATGGATGAGGAAAGTGGATCCCTCAAAATTCTAAGGACAAAAAGTTTGGCTCAAGCTTCGAAATCAAGACTCTACATTTTATATTTTAGTGATCCAAGATCACATCGAGTCTATAGGAAAAGCCAATACTATCAAGGAGGGATGAGGTGTTGCTTAATGGCTTGCTTGCTCAAAGTGCTTAGTGATATGCTCCAAAATCCTCAACTACTCTCCCACATCCACATATGACCTAAACCAAAATTCAAACTTGGCCCCACCAATTCTTTCTATCCGGCGCCACCGAGTTTCAAATGGCATATCCACTGCCACAAACCCTAGGCAAATCGGTCTCACCGATAGGGATCTCGGTCTCACCGAGATGGGATTGTAATCTCTCTGTTTCCCTTCATAACGTTTCGGTCTTACCGAGATGAGCGATTGGTCCCACCGAGATTGCAATGTAAACTCTCTGTTTCCCTTTTGTAACATTTCGGTCTCACCGAGATGAGCGAATCGGTCCCACCGAGTTTACCTGACCAACTCTCTGGTTAGCTTATTACCAAAATTGGTCCCACCGAGTTTGTGTAATCGGTCACACCGAGATTATGTTATGCCCTAACCCTAACCATATCGGTCCTACCGAGTTGCATCTCAGTCCCACCAAAAATCCTAACGGTCACTAGGTTTGCTGAATCGGTCCGACCGAGTTTAACCATTCGGTCCCACTGAGTTTGGTAAATTGTGTGTAACGGTTAGATTCTGTGTGGAGGCTATATATACCCCTCCACCCACTCTTCATTCATGGAGAGAGCCATCGAACATACCTACACTTCCAATACACATTTTCTGAGAGAGAACCACCTACACTTGTGTTGAGGTCAAGATATTCCATTCCAACCATATGAATCTTAATCTCTAGCCTTCCCCAAGTTGCTTTCCACTCAAATCTTCTTTCCACCAAATCCAAATCCTGTGAGAGAGAGAGTTGAGTGTTGGGGAGACTATCATTTGAAGCACAAGAGCAAGGAGTTCATCATCAACACACCATTTGTTACTTCTTGGAGAGTGGTGTCTCCTAGATTGGCTAGGTGTCACTTTGGAGCATCCGACAAGATTGTGGAGTTGAACCAAGGAGTTTGTAAGGGCAAGGAGATCGCCTACTTCGTGAAGATCTACCGCTAGTAAGGCAAGTCCTTCATGGGCGACGGCCATGATGGAATAGACAAGGTTGCTTCTTCATGGACCCTTCGTGGGTGGAGCCCTCCGTGGACTCGCGCAACCGTTACCCTCCATGGGTTGAAGTCTCCATCAACGTGGATGTACGATAGCACAACCTATCGGAACCATGACAAAAACATCTGTGTCTCCAATTGCGTTTGAATCCTCCAAACCCTTCCCTTTACATTCTTACAAGTTGCATGCTTTACTTTCCGCTGCTCATATACTCTTTTGCATGCTTGCTTGAATTGTGTTGAGATTGCTTGACTTGTGCTAAGATAGCTAAAATCTGCCAAGAACTAAAATTGGGAAAAGGCTAGATTTTTTATTTGGTCAAGTAGTCTAATCACCCCCGTCTAGACATACTTTCGATCCTACAGTATTCATTTTTTTGTGCGTAATAAGGAGGCACTTCCTTGCATGTGAAGATATAGCTGGTGGGTCCGAGCTATCAGTGGCGATAACGTTGTTTTTACGAAATACAGAGGCCCTTTCGGTGGGTCCCAGATGTCAGGTGGAGGAATCATTATTTTGCTCGTAATAAGGAGGCATTTCCTTCCGTGCGGCCGGTGACCCAGCTGTCAGCCTCTCCATGTACAGTCCACTTCAGATGCATGTCGGTCATTGACCACGTTCACCAGGCCGCGCCGAGAGCACCAGGGTGGTGGACGACGACGAGGCCTAGGAAGGGAATGACATGGAGGCAGGGAAGACTCGGTATTTGTTTCCCACGCGGAGGGGAGTACGACTGTACGAGGGTTTACTGGTTCATCTGCCGTTGCCGGAGAATAACAGCAGGTGTGGGTGAGTAGAGGGATGGCTAGGCCAGCGATGGGAGTACGGTGGGGCGGTGAGGCCTGCGCGGCAGCACAGCCGGCCGCGGGGAGGAAGGAATAGGCAGTCCCACCGGTGCTTGTTTGAGCGGCTGGAGCAGGAAGAGCAGAGATTGAAGAAGCACGACGGCCGTTGGATGGACATCCAACAGTCACTACTTGTGCGTCAACCTTTTTTTTAGGAAAGCCTCAAATCTGTGGAAAACAACATACAACCCATCTGCCATTATTTCTAATAATTCACAGCCCATTTGCTAATGCTTAAGGTTTTTTTGGAGCCCATATTCTTTTTGTTAGCATTACAGCCCATATTGTGGCCATGGTTAAAAATTGTACGAAATTTTGCATATTTCGGTGTGGTCCGAACTGTTTTTAATCCCGAAATTTGGAGTCACATTCAAACTGATTTAAAAAATAAATGTATATCAATATAAAATCCAACAAATTGTCCATGCATAAAAATCAATGCAATTTAAAATCTCGAAATGAAAAATAAAATAAATTTGAAACTAATTGCCGGTTTGATGTGTTTTAAAAATGTACAGCCCATTTCTCATTACTGATATGCCATTTTCTCGGCCAGCTGAATGAAGCTCTCCTCGTCTTGAAAGCTTTGCAGCCCAACAGGCCTGACAAAGCGACTTACTTGGCAAATCACAAAAACTGGGCTGTGGCCGTGAACCCACCTGCGGCCGTGGACCCAGTTGTCAGCCTCTTCACGTACAGTGCTCTTCCGATGGAAGTCGGTCTTTGACCACATTGACCACGCCGCGCCGAGAGCACCAAGGCAGTGGACGACGGCGAGGCCTAGGAAGGGGACGACGCGGAGCCGGGGAAGACACGGCAGTGGATGCCCATGCGGAGAGGAGTACATGGGTTCACTGGTTCGACTGTGGTGTGGGGCTGCCATTGCCGTAGAATAACAGGGTGTGTGGGTGAGTAGAGGGATGCCCTAGCTAGCGGTCGGAGTAGTAGGGGGTGGTGAGGCCTCTGCGGCATCATAGCCAGCCACGGGAGGCAGGAGCACGAGGCACGACCGGCGCTGGTTTGGGCGGCTGGAGCAAGAAGACCAGAGGTTGAAGAAGCACCACGATAACTGGAGCTAGAATCGTTCATATTGACTAAGTTGACAAAGCCCTCCGTCCTCGTCAACTTGGTAGGCCCAAAAGTCAGCCTCCCACTATGCTGGGTTCCAGATGGCAGGGGGAGTATTCATTTTTGTGTGCGTAATAAGGAGGCACTTCCTTGCGTGCGAAGATAGCTGGTGGGTCCGACCTGTCAGCGGGGGGGGGGGGCACGTTTTTTTTCATGAAATATAGAGGCCCTTCCGGTGGGTCCCATATGTCAGGTGGAGGAATCAAAGACTTGAGAAGGCGTAGAGAACAAGCTAGTGTACCAGTAAAGAGATGTTGATGAGTTTTAGAAAAAAGAGAGACGTGCTCCTGTAGCTGGTTCGGATCCAAACCTAGACTATGACTATATATGGTGCTATGGTGTAACACCCCGTGACCGATGTGCCAGGTGTCGTGCAGTTATTCGCTGTTGTTGCCTTGTCATTGCTTGCGTGTCATGCATTGCATATCATGTCATCATGTGCATTTCATTTGCATACGTGTTCGTCTCATGCATCCGAGCATTTTTCCCGTTGTCCGTTTTGCAATCCGGCGCTCCATTCTCCTCCGGTGGTCGTTTCTACCTTTCTTTCATGTGTGGGGATTAAACATTTCCGGATTGGACTGAGACTTGCCAAGCGGCCTTGGTTTAGTACCGGTAGACCGCCTGTCAAGTTTCGTATCATTTGGACTTCGTTTGATACTCCAACGGTCAACTGAGGGACCGAAAAGGCCTCGTGTGTGTTGCAGCCCAACACCCCTCCAATTTGGCCCAAAACCCACCTAACTCTGCTCCATCATCTAGAGCATTCGATCACGATCGCGTGGCCGAAAACCGCACCTCATTTGGACTCTCCTAGCTCCCTCTATCTATAAATATGTGTCCCTCTCGGAATTTTCGCGCAGATGAACCCTAACCTCCTCCTCCGCGCGCAGCCGGACGTTTCTTCCCGTGCCGCCCGGACATGTCCACCGCCCGGCCACCTACCCCCGGCCAATGAGAGCGGGCCACGTCACCGCCGCCGCCACCTTCAGCCACTCAGCCGCCGCCACCTCATCCAGCGCCCGCACCCTCTCTCCTCCCGCCGCCGCCGGCCCGCGGGGCCCGAGGCCGGCCCGCGCGGGCCCAGATCCGCCGCCGCCTGGCGCCAGTCGCCACCAACCGCCTGTGCGCCCCCGCGCCTCCGCCCGCCGTTCGTCGCCGGCGCCGCCCACCGCTGCCTCGCCATGCTCGCCTCCGCCGCCCGGGGCTCGCCTCCCCGCGCCTGCGCCGCCTCGCCGCCTGCCGCCATGCGCCGCCGCGCCGCCACGCCTCCTCGCCGCCGGCCGCCTCAGTCGACGTGCACCGCCACCTCGCTCGCCGACGTCCTTCGCCGCTGCCTCGCCGGCGTCATCCTCCGGCCTCCGCGTCACCTTCTTCCTCCTCTCCGGCCGTCTCTCCCGTCTCCGGCGAACTTCTCCGGCGAGATCCACGAAGCGGGATCAGATCCACCACTCCCCCGATCCAAACGCCCCGTCCAGATCCGGATCCCTCCGTCCCGTACCACTTCGTCCCGGTTTGACTTTTTCCGGAGGTATAATTTTCACCAAGTCCCGAAATTCCCAGATCCAAGTGCCTCTGTTCGTAGCTCCGTAACTTTGCATCCGTAGCTCCGATTGATGCATATAGCATATCAAAATGTTCATCTCAGTGAGTACATCATTTCATTCCATTGCATCATTTTCATTTGAGCTCATCTTGATGTCCTAAATGCTGTTAGAAGAGGGCTACTTGAGTTAATTGTCAGATCTGCTACTCTGTTTAGCACTTTTGTCATTTTTGCCATGATTAATGTGTGCATGCTTTGCCCTGATGCTCTACATATGTTTTGTTAAGGGTTTTGTCATCTTTCCAGAGGTGCAACCCATGTATTTTTGTGATGTGTGTGGTGACTAGTGCAAGCTTGCAAAGTGGTGCACTTGCTAATTCTGTTTTCAGGGACTTAGTATTTTCACTAAGTCCTGGAGCTGTTTATCTCATGATGCCATATGTTCATGTTGTTTCCTAGTGATCCGTGCCTCTTTTGAGGATGATCAGTAAGGATGTTTTGTTAATATTGTAGTGCTCTATCCATCCATGTATTTGTTTGCAATTATGGAGCACCCTAGCTTGAGTCAATCGAGCTCTACTTTTGCTACTTTGTGAATCTGGGCAGATTGTCAACTTGTTTGCAATTTTGCCGGTGATGTTGTAGTTGATCCGTGCATGCTATGCTATTGTTATTGCCATGTCTAGCTTGAATTTTGTGCCTTCTTGATGGATGTATGCTTGTCTTGCCATGACTTGCACCGTAGTGAGTGCATCGAGCTCGTAAACATGCCTACTTGAGTTATATTTCAGCTTGCTCCAGTTTTCACTAAGTATGAAAACTGATTATGTTTTTGCTATGTTCACATGCTTGCAATTGTATTTTCCGATCCCTTTTGGCTCAAGGTCACTAAGGGACTTTTGGTAAGCTCTTTGAGTAGCTCCATGCCATGCTTTACTTTGCCATGTTCAGATCCTGTAGCATGTAGTTTTGTTGCTCCAAAGAGGGCTACCTGATCTGAAATTCCAGACAAGTGTTGATTTCACTAAGTCTGAGATATGTTTGCCATATGCATTTTTGCCATGCTTGTTTGAACCTGTTAAGGGATGAATTGGCCATAGCTCAGTGCTATACTTTTGTTAAACATCTTGAATTCACCCCTGCCATGTATTTTTTTGTCATGTTTGGTTGCTGTAGCATGTTCATTTCGTTGCATTTAGATGCCTACTTGCTGTAAATCGCAGACCGGTGTCATTTTTGAATCGCTTGCCATTTCCAAACCGTAACTCCGATTCCGGCGTTCTTTATATCGTTTTCAAGTGATTTCATCTCACCTTTCCAGTGGCACACTTGGATTCCCAAGTTTAGGCCAGGTTCATGCATTCCTTGTCAAATCATGCATATGCATCGCATACCGCATCCCGCATATCATACCATGTTCTTGTGTTGGTTGTTTACTATGTGGTGTGCTTCTTTTCCGGTGTTTGCTTCTTCGGGTTGGTTCCGTTAACGTCGCGTTTGTGAGGACCCGTTCGTCTACGTCCGTTTGTCTTCTTCATGGACTCGTTCTTCTTCCTTGCGGGATTTCAGGCAAGATGATCATACCCTCGAAATCACTTCTATCTTTGCTTGCTAGTTGCTCGCTCTTTTTCTATGCCTATGCTGCGATACCTACCACTTGCTTACCATGCCTCCCATATTGTTGAACCAAGCCTCTAACCCACCTTGTGCTAGCAAACCGTTGATTGGCTATGTTACCGCTTTGCTCAGCCCCTCTTATAGCGTTGTTAGTTGCAGGTGAAGATTGAAGTTTGTTCCTTGTTGGAACATGGAGATGTTGTTCCTTGTTGGAACATGTTTACTTGTTGGGATATCACTATATATCTTATTTAATTAATGCATCTATATACTTGGTAAAGGGTGGAAGGCTCGGCCTTATGCCTGGTGTTTTGTTCCACTCTTGTCGCCCTAGTATCCGTCATATCAGTGTTATGTTCCCGGATTTTGCGTCCCTTACGCGGTTGGGCTATAATGGGAACCCCTTGACAGTTCGCCTTAAGTAAAGCTCTTCCAGCAATGCCCAACATTGGTTTTACCATTCGCCACCTAGCCTTTTCTTTCCCTTGAGTCGGCCGACTCAAGGGTCATCATTATTTTAACCCCCCCGGGCTAGTGCTCCTCTGAGTGTTGGTCCAACCTGTCAGCTACCGGTGGCCACCAGGGGCAACTCTGGGCTGGCCTACCCGTACCTAGGACAATCTGAGTGTGCCCTGAGAAAGAGATATGTGCAGCTCCTATCGGGATTTGTTGGCACATTCGGGCGGTGTTGCTGGTTTAGTTTTACCCTGTCGAAATGTCTTGTTGTACCGGGATACCGAGTCTGATCGGAATGTCTCGGATGGAGGTCTATTCCTTCGTTGACCGTGAGATCTTGTGATGGGCTAAGTTGGGACACCCCTGCAGGGATTGGAACTTTCGAAAGCCGTGCCCGCGGTTATGGGAAGATGGGAATTTGTTAACGTCCGGTTGTAGAAAACCTAAAGTCGACCTTAATTAAAATGAATCAACCGCGTGTGTAACCGTGATGGTCTCTTTCCGGCAGGGTCCGGGAAGCGAACACGGTTGTTGGAGTTATGCTTGACGTAGGTTGTTATAGGATCACTTCTTGATCATACTTTTATCGACCGTGCTTTGCCTTCTCTTCTCGCTCTCTTTTGCGTATGTTAGCCACCATATATGCTAGTCGCTTGCTGCAGCTCCACCTCATACCTTTTACCTTACCCATAAGCTTAAATAGTCTTGATCGCGAGGGTGCGAGATTGCTGAGTCCCCGTGGCTCATAGATACTTCCAAAACCAGCTTGCAGGTGCCGATGAGACCGTGCAGTTGACGCAACCAAGCTCAGGAGGAGCTCTATGAAGATCTTGTCCTTTGTGGTGTTTCATTCTAGTTGATCAGTAGTGGAGCCCAGTTGGGGTCGATCGGGGACCTTTGTCGCATTTGGGGTTCTTCTTTTATTTTGGCTCCGTAGTCGGGCCCTGATTGTATTTGGTTGTTGTAATGCTTTATTCATGTAATTGTGTGAAGTGGCGATTGTAAGCCAACTATGTAATCTCTTTCCCTTATTATATTACATGGGTTGTGTGAAGATTACCTCACTTGCGACATATGCCTTCAATGCGATTATGCCTCTAAGTCGTGCCTCGACACGTGGGAGATATAGTCGCATCGAGGGTGTTACAAGTTGGTATCAGAGCCTTCCCCGACCTTAGGAGCCCCATTGCTTGATCGTTTTTAGCGGCCGAGTTGTGTCTAGAAAAATGTTTTGAGTCTTTTAGGAATTATATATCGGAGACTTTAGGAATTCTTTTTACTTCTTAGTCTCCTCATCGCTCTGGTAAGGCATCCTGACGTAGAGTTTTGGCTCTTCTCTTCTCAAATTTCACTAAATTTTTTTTAGGATCACGCGGGTATCTTGGAATCGTTCCGATGGTTTTATGATGAGAACATTGTCTTGGTGCCTCCTGTCAGGGGTTTAGTGGAAGTGTCCCGAGGAGTTGAGCTCCGAGGTGTTGTCGTCATAATTTTATCATTGCAGTTCTGGAATACCTGAGTTTAGTATGCCGACATCGAAAATCTCTTTTATGCAGTTCATTGGTGAGATAACCTCGACGCCACCCTGTACTGGGGCGGGAGTTCGGGAGTATCGCCATAACTTGTATAACGGATGCTTTTCGAAGGTTGAGGTAGATGATTTCCGAAGGTTTCTTGGTTATGTGTTGAAGGATGGATACAGCTGGATGTAGGATTTGTTAGTTTTGGGTGAGATATTATGCTTCCCCTGTATAGCAAGCTGGGCGTAGTGTTGTGAACATCTAATGATTTCTATTAACGGAAATCAGGGGGTATCCCCTTTTGCTCATAAATAAATAAATAGCAGAGGCCCTTTGGGTAATAAATAAATAAATTAGCAGAGACCCTGTCGGGTCAGCTTTGTTCTCATTCAAAGACGTCAAGCAAATTGCAGTCCAACAGCAAACTATGTCATCAAATTCAAGTTTCACAGCCAAATTTGAGTACAACTAAACAACAATCTCATCATGTTTTAGTCATCATACAATCACCAAACACAAATCAGCATACATATCAAGTGATGTTCTCACAGGAAAATAGTAAACAACATGTTCATCAGGTTTCAGTTGTCATAGCAAACACAATTTCACATAGTAGATTAAAAAACGTCTTCTGACAGGCAAATACGACAAACGCAATGTAATCATCATCTGCAGCAGTAGCGTCAACATCTTCGCCATGTGTATCAGTCTGAATCGTAATTCCCCACGGTGTCATCTTCTTCTTCGTCCTCAATGTCCTCGAACGTTGGCTTCTTCTTGATCAACTCTTGTATGTCCACAGCACGACAGACAATCTTTTCAGCGACGTCATTGACGTGATGGTTCTCAAATATATTAGGAACATCTGTGTTATCCTGTACATCAGGAGCAGTGTAAGCATCATCTTGTTGTGCAACTTCACTAAACGAATTCCTCTGCTCAAACCTTTGCAATACTCTCCAGTCATCGCTACATGCAAATGTGTCTTCCAAGAAAAATATGTGTGTTGCTTGATTTGCCAAAATAAAAGGCTCGTTGGTCTGTTACGCCGCCTTGACATTGATGGATTTGAAATAATCACCAGCTCTGGGTTTTGCGATCCTGGAAAACAGGTTATACCTACAATAGCACAACAAAACCACACACCGATGATCCTTGAAACTGGAGATATACTGCAACTGAACAATGTCTGTTATGTTAGCATACATTTCAGTTGTCTCTTTGTCATACGTATCCGTGCTCATGATGGCACTGTTTTGTGTCTTCCTGCCTTCGTCTCGTGCAAGGGTATTGTAGCGCACATCTCCAACAACGCAAGATTCATAATGTCTTACCTGAGTATCAGTACCCATTGCTAGTGAGTAAAGGGCATCATCAACTGCCTGCCCATCCTCCCGCATCTTCTTAACCTATGGTTAGAAAATAGACAAGCCGATCATCTGATGTACTCAATATATTAAAAAAACTGACAGTGCAATTCAAAAGCTTACATGGCTCTTGAACCATTTCGCAAATCCTACCATAACCAGTTTGTCAATGTTTCTTGGATTTTGCGGCAGTGACTCCTTTTTGTAGATGCTGCACAGCATGGTGATCGCGTCAAACATCTAAATATATAAGAATGTGCTGTAAGTTTAGTAGATTATGATGTATAAGCTGCAGTACTTAGCCCTTACTTGATATAAGGTAGTATCTCAGGATAGTTATTCAACACATACCAAACCATTTTGTCCAAATCTTTAGATTTGTCCTACTGTCGACTCTTCCCTGTAACTCGAACAGAATAATCAAAAACATTGAGCCCGGGATTGTCTTCATCCACCTCTTTGCTAAGCTGATCAGCTATTTCAATGTATTTTGAGCAGAATGTCAACGCTTCTGTAGCAACGTAGGCCTCTGCAATGGAACCCTCGGGTCTAGCTCTGTTCCTAACATAGCCCTTGAAAGTGCCTAGCCGCCTTTCAATAGGGTACATCCAGCCATACTGTACTGGACCTCTAAGTAGTGCCTCATCAGGTAGATGAACAACCAAATGCACCATCACATCAAAGAAGGCTGGAGGATTTATCTTCTCAAGGTCGCATAGGATAGTTGGTATCTTGTCTCTAAGACGCTTCAAAGCATCTATCCTGATATTTCTACTATAGAGTTCCCTGAAGAATTGTCCCAACTCTACAACTACTCTGTATAAGTCAGGGCAACCCAATCCTCTAAGGATAACAAGTAAAACCCTTTGAAGTAGGATGTGGCAGTCATGAGTTTTCAACCCTTATACCTTGTTTCCATCTGCATTGACTCTCCTTTCAGGGTTGGAAGCAAATCCATGTGGGAATCTCACACGTGATAGGACCTCGCATAATTATTTTCTTTTTACCTTGTCCAAGACATACACAACTGGTGCCATATCCCGTGGTTTACCTTCATCTTGCACCTGCAAATCCTGTCTGGGACCCAGGTGTGTCAAATCAATCCTAGATTTTAAGGTATCTTTCGTCTTTCCTTCAATATTAAGAAGTGTGCCGATAATGCTGTCACATATATTTTTCTTGATGTGCATCACATCAAGATTATGCCGCAGATCCAAATCTTTCAAATACTCCAAGTCCCACAAAGTGGACCTACGGGTAAACAATAATCTCTCTTCTACCCTGCCACACATCCTTTTCCCTCTACCATTACCAGGATGGTTTCCTGGTGTAATATGCCTGACCTTCTCTAATTCCACTTGCAACTCATCGGCGGTGAGCCTCTTTGGCGCATCACGGTTTTCATGCTTTGCATTGAACACATGTCTTCGATATTTTCTAGGATGTGACTTGTCCTTGGCAAGGAAACGACGGTGTCCAATGGAACAGATCTTGCTAAGTATTGTGTATGACAGCGAATTCCTGTCACAGCGAACACATGCATTGTAACCATGTGTCGTTTTCCCTGACATAGTGCCCAAAGCCGGATAATCATGGATGCACCAAATTATAACAACACGCAGAAAGAAATCAGCTGGTGGGCTGCTATATAGGTCTCGAGTGAGAACACCCCTCCATAGCTATTGAAGTTCCTCCATAAGAGGCTCCATGAACAAATCAAAATCCTTTCCAGGACTTTTTGGACCTGGGATGAGCAAGGACATCATGTAGTTTGATTCTTTGGTGCAGACATTTGGAGGCATGTTGTAAGGGATAACAAGCACTGGCCCCATGCTATATGTGGTGCTCTGGTGGCCAAATGGGTTAAATCCATCTGAAGCTAAGCCAAGTCTAATGTTTCTCGGGTCAGCAGCAAACTTTTCGTGTTTCTGATTGAAGCTTTTCCACTCACTACCATGTGATGGGTGGCTCATTACATTCTGATCTCTGTACTCCTGGTTCCTAGAATGCCACAGTACATCCTATCTTGTTTCAGCATCATGAAACAACCTCTACAATGTTGGTGTAATTGGAAAATGTCTCAGAACATTATGAGGAATCCTCTTCACAGCATCGCCATCTTTCCATCTTGATGATTTGCATTTCGGGCATTCACTTAAGTTGGCATAATCCTTCTAGAACAGAACACAATTATTCTTACAGACATGGATAATATCATATCCAATTCCAACTGCACGAAGGAAATTCTTCATTTTACTCTAGGTGTGTGGCAGCTCAGACACATCTGGGAAAGCTTTGCGGAAAGCAGCCAACATCGCATCAAATGATTTGTTGGTCATCCGCTCAGATGTCTTCACCTGAAGAAAGGTGACCATAGCTGAGAATACTGACAGCTTATTTCCTGGGTGACAGCCACGTTGCATTGTTCCAACATGCGGGCCCACCATTTTTCTTCTGCAGGTGAAAATTCACAGAATGCACGAGCATTTTGTAGCATTGTTTCAATGTTGGTCAAACTCACTGGCTCCGCCACCACCTCCTCCTCCTCCTCTTCCACCTGAGCATCAGGCAGATCAAGATGGTGATCTGCTGCTTCCATGTAGTCAATAACATTGACGTTCACAGCTTCACCATGATGAACCCACCTAGTATATGTGACCGACATCCCATACAAGTGTAGATGATTTTGCATAGTTGACTGGGGTCTTGTAACTAAAGTCATACAACTGCTACACGGGCAGAGCACATCTGATTTCGGACCACCGTACTCAGCTCTGATAAAGTTCATGAAGTTTTCAACCCCCTCGACATATGCAGCGGAGAATCTTCGAGCAGAAGTTATCCAAGTCCTGTCCATATTTTAGACATACAAATTAATTCTTCTACTAGATATTACAGGAAAAACGTATATGCTTTTTTATGAAGTCTAGAAAAAATACTAGGTCGATGTTTAAAGCTATGGCAAGATATTTGGACGAGCAGATCTAAGTAACGAAATATATGTAAAGCTAATTCAGCAAACAGATTTGAGTGCTAAATTATGGCAGGTTGTTTCAACAGTCAACGAGGCCGAGCACACAACCATCGAACTATCGAAGGCCATCACAGCAACAAAGATCGAGTATAAAACGGTGTAGAGCTATTTCACCTAACAGATTGGCTACTAGACCATGGCAATCTACGTCACAATAAATATATGGCAGGATATTTTAGCAACTAATTGGCCTTGGCATGCCATCTCAGCTAAGCAGATTGAGCGCAGAACAGCGCAAGGAAGCTTCTTAAGCAGAGCATATTGATTGTAAACTACTTCGGCAAACAGTTAGATTAACAGCTCCTATCAGCTAACATTCAGCGCTACACCGACATGCACGGGGCCTCAGTCTAGAATGCGCGTACCGTGAGAGAAGCTGACCGTCGTGCGTCTCCACACGAACGTCGCTAGCGGTGGTGGCGCTGACCGCCGTGTGCCTCCACAAGAACGTTGCCAGCGGTGGCGGCGCGGCTAGAGGACAACAGTCTACGAGAGCATACTGTGGGAGCGAGAGGATCATCGTGCGTCCCCCTCGATGAACCGCGGTGCCGACGTATCGGCACGGCGGGGAGGGCGGCTTTGGCAGAGCGAATGAAGTGAAGGGGGACGGGGGGAGGGGGGTTTGGGGAATATTACTGGCTAGTTGGCCGAAGGGCGATTGAATCTAGGATTTGGGGGGAATTTTTGGGTGGGTGGGGGTGGAGGATTTTCGCGCGGTGGGCGGGGGGAGTTTGGCGCATGGTCGGTTTCTCCAAGTGCAGTCCCACGTGTCAGTGAAGAGACAAGCCGAAGTGCGTTCCGTTTGCGTGAGCCGTGTGCAGGACCAAACATGTGTGGGGTGCAATGCGACCGCGACAGGGGTGCTATGAGTGTACCGCCTTTTTTTCCTTTTAAACTAGGTGCTTTGCCCCCTCAAAAAAACTTGTTGCTTCAAGCGATCAATCGGTACTACTACTAGTAATCTGGTAATCCCGACTAAAACGGCGCGGCCGGGTCTTTTCCCATGCGATATGCTGGGAGGTTGGCTTAGTTGGGTTTTTTAGGACGAGTAATGCTACACCTATGTAATCCCAGTTATGTAATTAACGTAATGTGAAACGTGTGAGCTGTTGATTGTAGATTGGGGGGAGGGAGGGGCCCACCACCATGAAAATCAGGGGAGGAGAGAGAGAGGCAATTTACGTTAACCCTTTTGTAGGTTCCCGTAGATGTAGAAAGATGTGAAATGCGTGAATGTGTAGTGGACGTACTATTGGAGTGCCTAAGATAAATTGTGTATGTATAGACCCTATGTGTTTATTTTACTTCGCATGTTAGCTTTGTCTCGGTTCAATAAAAAGCAGAGTTGGTGATGATGGTGTGCCTGTCATCCTGCAATATAGGCCGTCCGATCTATATCTAATGAATAGGAAGGAAACTATGACAATTTACCCGCACTCCTCTCCAAATTTGCAGATAAGGCCTTCCCTCATTCATCCTTTTCTCCCACAAGATCTTGATCTTCCGTGCAACGCACGGGCATCTTGCTAGTACTCCTACAATATACTATATTGTTGTGGTAGTTCATATACACCGGCCGAGATTAATGCAAATACGGGAGATTTTCATTACATTTCAAACTTTTATAGGACAGAAAAATAAAAGAAACCCGACCCTAAACCTATTCTACGGCGGCGACCGACGTCCTCCATCTGCGATCTCTATGTACGGGGGCGGGGTTCAAGACCCGTGAAGTGAAGGTGCAGTCTCCGGTGAGGAAGAGTAGAACACGGGATACGGACCAGCCAGTTGGCACACCATGCCCTGCCGCCTCCCATGCCCTACTCATCCTCGGAGGAGTCCCCGACCTCAGCGGTGCCGTACGTTGGACGGCAGCAAGTAGGACGCGTGGCTGACGGTGCTCCCATCACCAGCCGCCAGCGTGGCCACCGCTTGTGCGGTCGCGTCCGCGCTCGGCTACGCCACTATTGTGTCGCGAGAGGCGACTTGAGCGAGGGCAGCGACCTCGAGCTTCACCCCCGAAGACAAGCTCTCCCACAGAGCGTTCGCGCTTGCGGTCATGGCGGATGTGGTGCCAGGTAGGAGGACGATGCACTATGGTGTGGAGGTTAGCTGGGCGTTTCCGCTTTAAGTAGCTCATTCCGGTGAGGCCAAGTTTCCTGGTGCGTCATTAAGTCGCCGGAGTTGGTTCCTCGGGCACTGAGCCTCTTAACGACGAGATATGGACGAACGACATGAATGTGGGTAGCTGGCGCTGGCTGGGAACACACCGCGCAACGACGCGAGGGATGAGGGTTTTTGGTGTGCCAGGGTAGTCAGCTGCGGTCGTCGCAATGTTGGAGATGCCCTTTGCTCACATGTGATCGACGCATGTCATTGAAAAATCAAGACGACCCGACATGGTCTCAGGTCCTGAGGATGCAGTTGGCCGCGCTACACCAGTCCGCGGACGCGTCCCGGCGCCCCGTGCATCTTTGACGAGCCGGGTGTTGGGGTGTGTTTGGATTGTGGCCAAAGTGCACCTTACCAAAATTTTGGTCATGACCCAAAGATTGGTCTTTGTTTGGATGGTTGCCATTTTTTGGCATGCCAATGAACTCTAGCCAACTCTAGTTCATTTTTCTTGCCAATGTCGGCCAAATCATGGGCAACCAAAACCTCAACCAAAATTTTGGCTACCCAATGCTTTGATGGGGCAACCATGGGCACAAACCAAACATACTGTTGGTCATGCCACAACACTAACGCCACACTCGGCACACTGAAACCGACCGTGTCTAGCGATGATGAGCGTGTCACTCACCACGGTCGCCGTGTCCAGAGGCGGTGCTGGAGCTGCACCACGTTGTTGGCCCCCACGACCCACATGAACGGTTTCCGGTGGCAAGGAGGTCGTGGGCCAGCTCCTCCATTGGACTAGTCTGCGCTACAACATCCCGACAGGTGTGCCCCACATGTCGGTTTCCCTGTTTTCCCGGCCATATTCGAGCGTCAGTGCTCCGTGTTGTGCATTAGGCCTTTCACTATGTAGGCAAAGCAAGACAACTTATTGTTTATTTGATCCGTTCAAGTATAATCATGTGGCGTTTGCTTATTCTCATTCCTCTCCAACCCTCTTCTCCATCGATCATGTCGCCCTCCGGTCGAGTCCATCCTCCCGCATGCCTCATTTGAAGATTCCATCGAGTATCATTCGCATGTGTCCCTAGACCATGCTTGTATTTCCAATGTTTTGTAATTTGTCCGACATGCATACAAACAAACGGTTCGTTTAAAGTTTCTCTTTGCCTCCACTACGTGTCGCTTCGCATCTTAGTTTTGACATCCCATTCGGTTCATGCCCGGACACATGTTGACGAGATCGATTGATGTTCAGAGATCAATTGCGTGTCGTGGAAGGAGATAAAGGTTTGGTCTGTTTCTATGATAGAAATGACCCGCGGGGGGCGGGGGGGGTTCTATGGGGACCAGAGGGAGTATATTATATGTTCATAAGCAAAATGAACGCATTGTACCCACCCTAGTCCTCTTTCGATCGATCTCCGGACCCTGAGATGAAATCGAGAGAGAACGAGTGGGGGCATGTGTGATACCTAAGGCGGATTCAAAATTTTGAACCGGTGGTCATAGCATCCGCAAATCATATATAATGGGTATTCAATGTTTGTTTCGTTTTTGAACGTACAATACACTCCCTCCTATCCTTTCTAGTTACATATAAGTTTTATGTGTAGTCAAAGTATCTCCAATTTGATCAAAAAAGTATCAACATTCAACAACACCCAATCAATATTGTTAGATTCGTATGTACTCCTAGATTTGTACTCGAGATGGTTTCCAGTTTGTTTTCAACCACGTGAACATGTTTGTTCTCGTGCATGCTCTTCCTACTAGGATTTCGCCACGTATAGCCAGTCCAATAGTAACTTTTTTAAGCTCTCTGTCCAATAGTACTAGTGGAGTACTGACAACATCTGTACTAGAGTATGCATTGCTCATAGTAGTACTCCCTCCTTCCATTTATATAGGGCCTATGTGGAGGAGAGAGATGTGAAAAAGTAAGGGGAGTGAGCTCTCATGCAAGAGCCTAGCTATATACGCATTCCTAGTTAAATACAATAAATGTGAAGAAAGAGATGGAGAGGAGATGGAAAAGAGTACTAGTACAATAGCCAACCTTATAATTTTTTGTCCAAAGAAAGGCGGGGTTTTCCTTCACGGGATTAATCCATACAAATCCTCGTTTCACATGTCAATTAATGCGTATTTTTTCTCCAAAGCCCAAAGAGCTAACCATCTCAATCCTCATCGCTTGATTAATACAGCGCCATGCAAACCAACCTTCTCACTTCCGCATGCATGCAGGGGATATTAATGTCCTTGGTTGGTAGTATGAGGCAAACCCCATCAATTTTTCCTTGATTAGTGTTAGTGACCTTTTGCAAATTGTAATTTTGATATACTGGCCTTGTGTACAAAAAAATGGAGGTAATAACTATATTTTACTTCCTTCCCCATTGCGGTGACGTCGATGATATCTCGAACGTTGTGGTTTGGCGAAGTGCATTCGACGGAGAACAACATTGAGGGAGACCACGATAAGTTGTTCGCAAGTGCGGTGAGATGGTTTCTCGAAGAAGACGATAGAGAAGCGGGGTCAATGAAGAGTGAAATGATGGTTGCTTCGTCTGTGCTTTGTGATTTTACGCCTCTCTGCTTTGTGATTTGTGATAGAAGGGACAGGGAAGTAGACTATGTGCTCTATACTGTACATGCATCCAAGCACGGGAGAAAGAGGAGAGACGTTGCATTTTTCTATTCCTTCAATCAATCAATCAATCAATCAGGGAGCTTCGGTTCCATCCTTTTGTCTTTGGCAACACCGTCCACAATGGTTCCCACGATGCCAAAAGCTATTTTCACATTTGGCTACACATTGTGGATGCCCTTAACCGTACCACTTGGTTTTGTTCTTATGTGCTATCTATACAAATCTCAATTATATTGATCTAAAAAATTATAGAATCAAGATTAGTAAAAAGGAGGTGATTTTGCCGTGCGGATGGCGGGGGAGGTTTCTTATTTTAGAGGACGTTGTCCTGGCGGTTTGCTAACATGCGGTCCCACGTGTCAATGCTTTACCAAGCCGATCTGCGTCCCACATGAGGCAGAACAACGGCAGAAGCAACATGTGGCTAACTTGAAGAAGATGACGGAGAAGCGGATTTAGCAACGAGTGAAATGATGGTTGCTTCATCCCTCCAACTTCTTTTTTAGCATTATTACTTCGTCCCTCCAACGTAACTGCGGGAAAGGTGCAGCTTTGTGATTTGACGCCTCATTGCTCATTACTATGCTGGCGCCATGACTGGGTGCTTCACCCCGGCTGCTCTGCACTGTATTCCAGTATGACACGTGGACCCGGTAGCTTGATGTCCCACATGTCGGCGAAAGGGACTAGAAGATTTATGAAAGCGAGCGCTCCACTCTTACGACGGAGGAGTACACGACACGATGGTCCAGTGAACTGTCACTTGTACTGTATAGTACTATAGTTTTGCTGTTTCGCACGATCCATCGATACAAACCCGATTAAAAGGAAAGGGCAGGATTTTTCCCGCGCGGTATATGATACTGGCCATACATTTCAAAGGAAATTTTAATGTATGCAAACTGAATAATTAAGTAACAATATGATATCTAGTAAAACTAAAAACACATATGATTTATTGTGTTAGAGTGTAGTAGTAGTGCTGTATTGCATAGTTGTTAGATGTAACATGCGAGAACGCGTAGAGATGTAGTTTTGGAGGGCCTACAGAGAGAAAAGCGTAATACATTCACCGAACTTCAGAATAAGCTGATTACGGTCACTATATACGTTTTGCGGTGATTATACGGTCACTTGCTCACGGTTCAGCATTGGATTGCACTCTGTTGACCGGCCAAATAGTTTGCGTGGCACCATGTTGACTAGTTAAATTGACCACGTTCCTTGTAGGTCCCACCTGTCAGTTCGCATAGGGAAAAGGTCAGATAAACACAAATTTATGCAGGCGCGACAAGACTCCAATCCGTGCGTGGGAATCGCCTGGTTGTGTATGTGTTTGTCAGTGCCTGATGTGTGCGCATGCATGTGTAGGTTGAGCACTTGAGCGTGAGAGTGTGTGTTGGTCGTGTGGTGTACTAGTGTGTACATGCATGCGTGCGTGTGTGCGTGTGAGTGTTGTGTGTGTGCGTGGCTGCATGTGTACGTGTGAGTGTTGCATGCGTGCGTGGGTGCATGTGTTCGTGTGAGTGTGGCGTGCATGCAATTTGTGTGCATGCGTGCGTGTGTGTATAATCACCACACCAGCTCATGTGTGTTAAAACAGACGGCTCAACATACCAATACAAGGCCACCTTGTCTGCTGTGCCCACAGTCATGACTTCGAACCACCGTCCAATATTTTTTTGTCGTTTGTTTTCATTCTTACTAGCAAGATGCCCGTGTGTTGCACGTAACATCAAGATGCATTTGTATGACTAGTTTATCTTGTGAGAGAAAAAGGATGAACGAGGGAAGGCCTTATTTGCAAATGTAGAGAGGTGTGTGGGTTCCTTTTTGCAAAATTGTCATAGTTTCTTTCCTATCCATCAGATATAAATCAGACGGCCTATATTGCATGATTGCAGACACACCATCATCACCAACTCTGTTTTTATAAGAGTGTATTTTATATTTTATAAGAGTGTAGATGTAGAGTAGATACAAGCCGACAGGTGGGCCCAATGGTAGTGAGACAATGTGATGCAACACTAGAAGTGCCACGTGGAGCGTTTAACTGGTCAACTAGTCGTGTCTTGAGAAAATACAAAGTTGTATGGTGAGCCCGTGACTGTATAATAACCACAACACGTAAATGGTGACCGTAATGAGTGGATTCTGAAGTCCAATGTACGTATCGTGCTTTCGCTTCAAATA
Organism: Triticum urartu; assembly: GCF_003073215.2. Classification (NCBI taxonomy): domain Eukaryota; kingdom Viridiplantae; phylum Streptophyta; class Magnoliopsida; order Poales; family Poaceae; genus Triticum; species Triticum urartu. The sequence goes on along the minus strand of NC_053027.1, from coordinate 166,516,925 downwards.
CAATGATCGTCATTGTATATATCGCGAGAGAAAGATGAAACATGTGTGAATGTGCTGGGGGCTTACTTTTAGAGGACCTGGAGATAGTTTGTGTGCGTGCATGAAAGGGGCATAGAGGGGGGGGTATGCGATGGAGAGAGAGATGCTCTTCGTTTCTCTTTATTATGACTAACTTTATATATAGTATAAAAATATACAAATTCAAAGTGCGGAATAAATATCATTGTGGGCACCATGCAATGCAAATTAGCGTTCATACTCCTCCATATAACTTTGTAATGTTGTATATATGTAGAAATTCTAAAATAATTTTTTGGCCACACTTTATTCAAAAGGAATGTTGTATGCGAAATAAACATGAAGAGAGGGCTTTTTAGATCAATGGGGTATGTGATGTAACATGTGTGAATGTGTAGTTGATGCATTTGGCAGGGCCTAGAGAGGTATGTGTGTGTACTACGTATTCGAGAGAAGCATGGATAGAGGGGCCGGCGGGGGGGGGGGGGGGGGGGGGGGGGGGGGGGGGGGGGGGAGAGATAGCACGAGAAATGAGAGTGGTCTAGAGAGAGAGACGAATCTGACGTCATGGTGAGAGATTCCCTTGAGTGTGTATATGCAAGGGGGAGTGGATATAGGCACCAGGAGAATATAATTTTTGTGTGTGGTGTCTGTGTTGGTATGTGTGGGTGTGAGAAGATAACAAGACGTGGGGGCAGAGGGTGTGTCACCGCGTGAGGTCCGGTGGGTCGAGGTGAGGCCCTTCGTTCGGTTCCATCCTCCGCCACATTGGTCGGCCCGTGACGCATTTAGGGAGACCCATGGATGACTAGTCGTACAAGACAAAGATAACATAATTGTGAAGGACTCTGTGTCCAGAGACAAAGCCGGCTAGGATTTGTAACCCTAGGTTCTCGGACTAAGGTAACCCCTTTATCTCTGATATTACTATTCATCCAACCTAACTTTAAGGGGCATCCTACAGAATGCTCTGCTAGAATCATACTCGTCGATTAGGAAGAGAGGTGTGAGACAATGCGTGAGAGATAGGCCTAAAGATAATGTGCATACAGGAGACACGCAGGCAGGTCTATGTATATAGAAAGGGTCGATGGGGATTGTGCATGTGTATGCTTGCGAGAGGAAGAGTGCTTGTGATAAAGGTTAGTGAAAACAGTCGTAAAAAGTTACGAGAGGGAGGGAGGGTTATATCGAGAGCATGTGTGCGAGAAAGACACCCCGGGAGAGAGTGTGTGAGCATGTGTGAGAGACCACTGATGGAGAGTGAAACTACACGTAAAAGACTGCTGTACACATTGATTAAAGATATAAATTGTATCCAAATATTAGGATGGGATCATGATATTTGCAATTCGCGTAAGGAACGGTCATTGGTCCATCAGACATCTAGATTCTATCGAATTTGAGCATGTCTATGTTATTATTCGACACAATTGATCCACATAGTTAGTATTTTGAACTCCAGACAATGCATCGCTTTAGCAATCGAATATAAACTTGAGTATAGTTCATGTTGTGTGTGTAAAGCACATTATACATACAAAAGTTACACAATGAACATTATAAATAGCTACCTATGAACTAGCATAGAATTTGAATTCAACTTAAGGTGGCTTAAAAAAAATCGAATTCAATATGAAGTCCATTCAATTATTTGGATTTGATATCATGGCATTTGTAAATCATACCTAAATTATGGGGGCACCAATCTTTGCTCTGATTTTGTACATAATAGCATATGTAGTCGTGTACAAAATAGATTCAAATTTAGCTCCTCCATTCCAAAATAATCATAGTTATAGGATTTTCAATGTCAAAATTTCAAAAAGAAGCGAATAATTTAATGAGGTTTTCAAACATACAAGGTCAAATTTAACGTTGTCTATTTAGGTCAATCCTCAAAGTTCAAGAGTACTCTAAACGTGAATGCTTGTGTTTCAAAATTTCGAACGAAGCGCCAAAAGAGCCTCTACTCGCCTGAAACCGCGTGAGACCAATGTTTGGTAGTACAAGGAAATTACTTTTCTAATAACTCCGACCCGTGAAACCTACCGGCCCGACGTCCAAAGGTTTAAACCGGGGTAGGTTTGTAGCTTCATCTAGACGCCACGCAACCGCCTCCGAAAAACATTCATACACAATGGCCGCCTAAGCACACCTACGCGCGGCCGAAATCGCTCCCGCCCACTATTTGGGACACCTGGGATTACCATCCTACCCCTAACCCGTAGTAGGTCCAAAATTTAAGAGGGGGGCAAAGTTTGTACTTTCCCCAAATTTCAAACAAGCGCGTCCCATCTTATGTTCAAAAGAGCCAAAAACAAGCGTGTCCCAGACCGAAACATGGTTCTCCCCCTCCCCCCGCCCGCCCGTTCGATTCCCCATTCGTACTCCGTGGGCGCAAAAACTACCTCTCCACCAGCCGCGAAACCCCGACGTCCTCCGTCCTCCGTCCGCCACCCCATCCCACCCATCAACTGCCGCCCTCCTCCATCACGCCGGAGCCGATACCCCGACGTTGTCATCCACCGCAACCTCAACCACAACGCCCTCCACGGCTAGTAGTTGAAGCCGAGGCCGAGCCATCCGTACCCGAGCTAGTTCAACCACGCCGTCCTGTGCCTCACCGTTACCTCTCCAACTTCGCCACCCTCCACCGCACTGGAGCTGTTCCTGCTACGCCATCCTTCGCCGCCTCGGATCTGCTTCCCCTCCACCGATATACGACCACTGAAACACAGTCAACCATTTGGCCATGGGTTTGTCCAAGGATCCACGGTTCTCCAAAACATCGGTTCCCCCGGGAGAAAAAAGAAGATCGCCACGACATATGGAGGAGACCACACTAGCAACCAATAAGGGTACTCCTCTTCCCTTATTCGTGCAAATCTTATGTGTCTGCTTGCACGGTATTCATCCCACACAAGACACTAGCTGACCGCTTCTTCTTGATACTAGGTGTTCCTAGTAACTCGCGATGCACAAGGTTTCTCCTCATATACTATTTCACCTTAGCTAGAGGTCCGTCGCCCCCCTGAATTTCAATTCTTGGTCAGTTGATTCCCAATTAACGGAAGCATTCCCCGGTGTAACAGGCGCTAGTCCGCCTATTACGCCGGGGAAGCAACGCCTCGTTGTTTATCTTAGGGGTGTGTGGAGCCTAGAGATACTGGCGCCCGGTCTGGAGGTCGACCGGGATTAAAGGGATGGCCTGGGGGCGCTGCCAAGAACGGTGGTGGTGTGAGGTCGAGGGGAGGGCGGGGTGGCGGAGGCAGGGGTTTGGGCCGGTGGTCGCTGGCGGTTCGAGAAATATCGTCAACGGTGACTGGCGGGAGGTAGATGAAGGCCATCTGCCCGTTCCTTATAGATCGAACGGTTCATTAAAAAAATTGATTGACCTATTTATTTTCAGTCGACTGTTATCTTGATATGACCACATGTGGTGGTGTGCTGGAGGAGTACCTGCATTTCCTGTGCTCATATATTACAAAATCATACGGAGTAGAATCTAATTTTGTTTGCCATGCAATGTTGTAGAGCTATCATATGTCTCCTGTCATTTATTTTTCAGCCACCTGCTATCTGCTACTTTTACACTGCACTAGTTCCGCACACACTTCACCCATACTCTCACTATTGTGTTTTTATGCAAGGGTATTTCAGAGTCTGCCTCGAGAGAAGCAGAAAAGAAAAGAGAGAAGTTGCTCCAGCTTTCTACGCGGGTAAGCATGACACGTTAAAGCGCTATAAAGGGTGCAGTGTCAGCAGATGGAGATGGTAAGCATAGCTCTGGAGTTGATGGCCTCGCTCGCAATGAACCACCATCCCAGGTGCTTGCTTTAACTTTGCGGTGTCATATGTGGTTGCATGTTCCATATGGTGTCTAGCTTGTATTCAAAAGGCCGAAGTCGGTCTTTATTAAGATAAGGAAAGATATTTTTTACATGAACCACCATCCCGTGAGCACCAGAAGACAAATAGCTAGTCAGGGCACTGGCTGAGCCAGTGACAAGCCCAGCAAAGACAGGCATCACCTGGAAGCCAACTAAAAAGCCGCGATGGTGGCGAAGCAGCCCGCCTCCCACCAGGCTCTCAGGTCCTAGATGATCATGATCACCACTCCAGCCGGATGTCTAGCTTGTATTGCTTCCAATTAGGTTAAATTGCATCTGGTTAGCTTACACATTAGACCTTTGAATATGACATGCCTTTCTGTTTTTGGTACATACTAGTACATCTGTGTATTAACCATGTTCTTACATAAAACTAATGTTCTTGTGTATCCCTCATCAATCACTTATGATGAGGCAGTCAGGCAAGTGGACTACTCCTCATTTAAAGAATGCAGCGTCAGCCTCCCGACATGATTCTCAAGAAACAGCAAGGCTAGATGAAGATAGTGAACGTAGCTCTGTAGTTGATTACCGCATTTCCCCTACACTAGCATCACAGGTGCTTGCTCTAACTTGGCAGCTTGATATGTGGTTGCATGTTGCATATGGTGTCTAGATTGTAATTCTTTCAATCTTGTTAAACTGCATGTGCTATTCTGCTTAGCTTATACATTATACCTATTAATGTGACAAGCCTTCCTATATTTAGTACATAGTACATCTGTCTATTAAGCATGTCCTTACATAAAACTATTGTTTTTTTGTATCCCGCATCAATCAATATGATGAGACACCTTTAGTATATGCAGTGCGATATTAGTTGCATCTTTCATATGATTTATAGCATGCGTTGCTTCTAATTTGTTGAAATTCCATTTATGATGGGACGCTTTTAACTTGACAGAGTCATATTGGTTGCATCTTTCATGTGGTGTCTAGCTTGCATTGCTTCTTATTTGTTGGAATGGTTTCTGCTTAGTTTACACAAATAGTTGTGAACATGCCATGCCGTCCTTTTTTTGTACATATTCCATCCTAGTATCATGTGTTTGCCTTACATCAAAGTAGTGATTGTCAGTATCATGCATGAATGAGTTCTGAAGAGAGAATTTTATTGCTTTTTCTTGTCAGTTTTACTTGACAATTCAAAATCAATAAAGCGGAAGGAAGTTAGCAAGGCAGCGGATAAAGGTGCTCCTTCCAAACGGAGGGCCTCTACAGTTTCTACTCGTCCATCCCCCCAAGATGATTTCCAAGACAACACATGCATAGACACTCAACGTAGCTATGTTTATGATGAGCACGCCTCCCCTAGTGCACCATCACCGGTGCTCTCTCTAACTTGGCACTGTTATATGTGGTTGCATGTTATGTGTGATGTCTAGCTTGTATTGCTTCTAATTTTGTTGAATTCCATCTGCTTACTTTACACATTATACTTGAATAAGACACGTGTTCTTGTTTCTAGAACATACAATATCTGTCTATCACACCATGTTCTTATATCAAATTACTACTGTTGTGTAACCCACAACAATCACTTATCATAAGACACGTTTGACTTTAGAGTGTGATATAGGTTAGATCTCGCATTATTTTCTAGCTTGTACTACTAATTTGTTGAAATGGCACTTATGACGAGACAATTTTAACTTGGTAGAGTGATATTCATGCATCTTTCATATGGTGTCTAGCTTTCATTGCTTCTAATTTGTTGAAATGCCTTCTCCTTAGTTTACACATCATAAGCTGTGAATATGCAATGGCACTAATGACGAGAGACCTCTAACTTTTGGTAGTGTGATGTTGTTTGCATCTTGCATATGATTTATTTCTTGTACTGCTTCACATTTGTTTAAACGCCATTTATGATGAGACACTGTTAACTTGGCAGAGCGAAATTTGTAGCATCTTTCATATGGTGTCTACCTTCCATTGCATTGCCTCTAATTTAGTGAAATGTCTTCTGCTTAGTTTACACATCATAGTTCTGGTTATCTCTTCCGTCCTGTTTTTCGTACATATTACATCCTCCTATCATCACGCGTCAATTTGTTCTAAAGAACTAAATTGTTATTCATTTTTCTTGTTGGCGACTTAACATGGCACAGAGAAAGATGAAGAAACACAGAATGGCAGGGAATGGGAACCGGAAGAATCTTGCAGATTCTGCTGGTACTGATGGTGCAATAGAAGGTCAAAGTCTAGCGGAAAATTCTGCAAATAGGGTATCCCATGCTACACGAGCTGCAGAAAAAGCCAAACAGAAACAAATAGCTTCCACCAAACAAGCAAAGATAGCCCTAGTTATTGCAACACCTTCCACAGTACTACCAGCTGCACGAGTTACTCGTGCGTCAACTGAGCTAGCAGCATGTTCCCAAGCTCCCTTGCCACCTGACACTACTTCCCAAGCACTCTTGACACAAGACGAGTTCGCAAGATCATATGAACCTTGTGAGCTTCAACAGCAAGAAGGTAGTTGCTGGAGTCAAGTTACAGTTGCATGCTTCTTTATATGTAGTCTCATAGTTTGATGTACACTAACACTTCCTATGTTCATTGTTGGACTAGCACCTAGGCGCAAGAGGAAACAAACATCAAGGATAATGCTCGATAGGTTAACTAAATCTAGAGGAGGAAGAATGGAGATCCGTTTTGAGGCTGGTTTAAAAAGGCCACGTGATGCTAAAGAGTCAGCCAAGTTAGTATCAGAGGCAGTGGTTGCCGTTAGGTGTCATGTACATATCCTCCCAACATGGATGCAGTACAGGAATGACAAAGACGAAACCCAGTTCAACACCTTCCTCGACCATTTATCTGTAAGTATGATTATGTATGGAAACTAGTAATATCGTCTTGCTCTGTCCCATACTTTCTAGGTTGCTGATAATGAGACTCCCATAAGTTTCAACAGATGAGGTTCAAGTTGGATAGCAAAGATGATGCAACCAGACAAGTTTGCACCCATGTTTTCAAGTCTGCTCTGCGACAGTATCGGTATAACTTGAGGAAAACTCACTTTGAAGGCAAGGCTAACAGTGAACTTTCCCAAACATCTCCAGTGGAAAATATATCAGATGAAGACTGGAGGGGCCTCGTTAAATACTGGTCTGATCCGAAGTATCAGGTACATTATATATATGTGATCATATCACATGTTGAAGTCCTATTTACGCATGTGCCACACAAATCTATCTTCTTGTAGGTGAACTGTTCAAAGAACAAGGCCAACCGTACGAAAGTGAAATTCCAACAGACGACAGGATAACGTAGCTATATTGCACACTGCGAGGCTCTTGTAATTAGCTGCTGTTTCACTCTTTTCGTTGTACCATATTATCAGATCTATATTGACATGTTCCAAATGCAGAGGAAAGCCCGCAAGGACCAAAAAGTAACTGAACCACATGCTGTGGAAATCTTCAAGGACTATCACACCAGCAAGAAGAAGGGCATGACTACACCAGTCAAAGCCTCTATTGTAAGTCCTTAATCCTCATGCCTTTTAACTACTACTTACTCTGACTTGTGCCTTGAACTGCATGGTTTGTAGCCAATGTCTATTACTCTTTTCAATTTTATACACAATTGTCTTAGCGTATCATTGCACCTTACAAGGTTTAAAAGAGAGGAGTGATGTTCCTTTGATCTTGACCTGTAATCTAGTTCCGTGCTGGACTTGCCCACACAACGTTACAATTGCTTGTTTGTCTGTTCTTAGTTGTTTTGTGATATGAATCATGCCATACTATGCTTACCATATTATAAACTTTGTCTCTTTATCCTTAGCCCTCAATACAATGTGAAGAAATAGACAATACATTAGTGATGCTACATGGTCATATGTTTGGAACCTGATTTTATTATGTACTTTGCAAGAAAATACAACTAATATTTTACATGGGTTCACCAGAATAAGTTCTGTATATAGACCAAAGCTATTTTGTTTGGTTTTGCTGCCTCCTTAATATCTTCTGTTCTGGTACTACTAATGTAAAACCTCAACTTTTCAGTGAGCTATGGAAAAAATGGTGGAACCACCACCTTCTGAAGGTGGCGAGGCAACTATAACCACAATGTCAGCTCTTGCTGCAGTGGGTCAGTACCTGTCCACTAACAGTGCCAAAAGCACGTTCCTGCGTAATACTGGGTTGGTTGTTAAGGCAATCTCGTCCAAACTGCCTCATGATCAAGTTATGCAAGCTCAAAACTATGTTTTATCTACGCTCCAGACACAAGTCCATTCCCTAACAGAGACCCTTTGTGAAACAAGGAGAGACATTGTTCGATGTTGTCAAGATATTCATGGTTTTGAAACAAGACTATCAGACATTTGCTATGTTGTTCAAGAGCCTAGGAGAACTAAAGGCGAAGGTTATGGTGCTCCATCAGACAATACAACATGAAAACGTAACAGTCTGGTCAAATGAACTGAGCTTCTGAACTTCTGGTGGTGCATTTATCTGCTGGACTGTTAACTTTTATGCCAACCTTCCTTTTGTTTTATAGTTGTAATTTGTTTTGGTGCGATAACAAATTTGTTCTTAATGTGGAGCCACCGGCTAAAGAAAACACCAAGCCATTTTTTTATAGTGTAGGGTGTTCCCTATATTTGCACTGGTGGTGAACTTTGATGCCCAATGGATGTAATATGTGTAATAGCCGTGATAGCCTAGCGTAAGTTGCTTGCTTATTTATTTCCTTATTGTCTTGTTTATTTGTTTTCTTGTAGTCAGTGCAGTTCTTTTTCCATGGCTTGATAGTGGCCGCAATAACCTATTTTTTAAAACTAGGCCACATTAACCATGGGCTACATATTTACTGTAGTTAACATGGGCCTCCTACGGGTCCTAGAAATAATGGGCCTTCTAAGGGCCATAGAAACAATGGGCCTTCTACGGGGCGTAGAAACAATGGGCCTTATACGGGCGTAGACACAATGGGCCTTCTATGGGCCATATCATCAATGGGCCTTCTACGGGCCGTATGATCGGTTGGCCAAACATGGGCCAATAACAGACCACATTATGGTCGTAAATGGGCTAGAGTTGAAATCGTCCATTCATGGGCCGACCATAACGGGCCGTCATTAATCGGCCGTATTTGATGACGCTATGAAAACGGCCCAACGTATTAACGGGCCACAAACGGGCCAACTATAACCACGGGCTGAATTTGGCCCACAAGCAGAAAATGACAGTAACGGGCCAAAAGTAAACGAATGCTGGAAATGAGCCCAAGAATAAATGGGCCCTGAGAAGGCCGAAAGATAACATGGGATGGAAACGGCCCAACGGAATAATGGGCCGTAAATGGGTATAAAGTGATACACTGTCCATTACGGGCCTGTTTTACCATGGCCCATTAATGGGCCTAGGGTTATTAAGGGCCTCATATGGGCCGAAAGACGTCATGGGCCATACATGGGCCGTAAGTTAAAACGGGCTGGAATTATACTGGACGGCCCAGATGACGCTACTGGGCCTAATTCGGATAGGCCGTAAACGGCCCTGGGTTAGCGGGCTGTAAATGGGCTATATGCGAACAGGCCGTTAACAGGCTTGCCGTGGGCCGACCCGCCACCTTTTGACCAAGTCAAATGGGCCGGCCTTTTCACAGGAATGGGCCTCTGTTGGGCCGTGCCACGTGTCGATGTATCATAGGCGCTTTGGGTACAATGAGTGGATGACATCTATCCCAACGGTGAGCCGACACGTGTTTCCTCTAGCCAATGATGATTTTACACGTGGAAAATCCCCATTGGTCGGGGCTGCTAACGGGTTATCGGATCCAAAACCAGACCCGATAGCTTAACGGTGTTCCGTTACGATGGATGCCACGTGTCGGTCACCCTTGAAGAAAGCACTTCTGTGACGCGCAATTTATCGTCATGGAAGTGGACACTTCCATGATGATAATTTTGGTAATGTCATGGAACACTTCTACGACAGCACAGGTATGACTATCTTGATTCTGTCATAAATTTGTCATGGATGTACATGCATGAAAGAAAACGTGACCTACTGTGACAAACACGTATCATCATGGAAGTGTATTTTTTTGTAGTGTTAGTGTACGACTGAATCGGGGGCGTCACATGATGCTTGCCAAAGGAGAAAAATAAAAAGGAATAGAGAGAAAAACTTTGACTCTTGCATAAAAGTAAAAGATAGGCCGTTCGCAGAGGGAAGCAGAGGTTGCCATGTGCTTCTTTGTTTGTATGCTCAACCCCTTAGTGCAAAAAAACCATCACGTTATATTGCCCCTTGTGATGGCAACCTTTATTATGCAGTCTGTTGCTTTTATTCTTCACCATCACAAGTTCGTACAATGCTCAATTTTCTTACACTAAATGATCTCACACTTTTAGAAGCAATTTTTATTGCCTTATTGCATCGATGAAAACTTACTTGAGGGATCTTGCTTAATCCCTAGGTAGGTATGGTGGAATCTTGAAAATAATATTTGGGTTTAAGGGTTTTTGGATGCACAAGTAGTATCTCTACTTAGTGCGGAATTTTTGGCTAGCAAAGATAGGGGCAGGCACCACATGTTGAAGGATCTATGACAATATAATGTGTGAATATGAACAACATAAATCATTACATTGTCTTCCTTGTTGTCGGTGTCAAAACTAGCGGATCTCGGGTAGGTGGTCCCAAACTGTGCGTCTAGGCTGGATGGTAACAGGAGGCAGGGGACACGATGTTTTACCCATGTTCGGGCCCTCTTGATGCAGGGCAAACCCTACGTCCTGCTTGATTAATATTGATGATATGGGTAGTACAAGAGTAGATCTACCACGAGATTGGAGAGGCTAAACCCTAGAAGCTAGCCTATGGTACGATTGTATGTTGTGATTGTTGTCCTACGGACTAAAACCCTTCGGTTTATATAGACACCGGAGAGGGTTAGGGTTACACAAGGTCGGTTACAAAGGAGGAGATATCCATATCCGTATTTCCTAGCTTGCCTTCCACGCCAAGTAGAGTCCCATCCGGACACGAGACGAAGTCTTCAATCTTGTATCTTCATAGTCTAACAGTCCGGCCAATAGAGATAGTTCGGCTGTCCGGAGACCCCTTAATCCAGGACTCCCTCAGTAGCCCCTGAACCAGGCTTCAATGACGATGAGTCTGGCGCACAGTATTGTCTTCGGCATTGCAAGGCGGGTTCCTTCTCCGAATACATCACAGAAGAATTTGAATACGAGGATAGTGTCCGACCCTGCAAAATAAGTTCCACATTCCATCATAGAGAGAATACTATTTTCGCAAATCTAATTTGCTGGCTTGTTTTGGCAGCATGATGTTATGTCATGGCCCGGTGATTATTCGAACCGTTTCCTTTAACCAGCCCCGCACATAACGCGAGGTGGTTTTTCGACAGGTCTTGTCAAAGCAGAGATCGTGTCCCCTTATTACAGGATTCTCATCAATACGGGCGTGGGTAACCCAACCGCGCCATCAGTTACGGCGCTTGGGGGATAAGCGAGTTTTACCAGGCAAGTGGGAACACTCAGTTTCGTCCGCCCATATAAAAGGATAAGGATTCACCTTCCTATCCACGCCTTCTTCCTCCTTTGCTCATCCGTTTTCGCACACTCGAGCTCTAGCGCCCAAGTCCACACTTCCCACCTCAACCTTCTCCAACCATGTCAGGAGTGGGAGGCAGGTGGATGATCTCCTCCGTCACGGAGGGAGACATCAAGAAGCTGCGCGGAGCCGGATACTTAGCCGCGAACATCGCGCATCGGCTGCCCGCTGCGGGGCAGATCGTCCCTACCCCGGAACCTCACAAGAGGGTAGTTTTCCTTCACCACTTCCTCCGCGGACTAGGGTTTCCCCTCCATCCATTCGTCCATGGTCTCATGTTCTACTATGGGCTGGACTTTCATGATCTGGCCCCGAACTTCATCCTCAACATTTCGGCGTTCATCGTTGTGTGTGAGGCTTTCCTCCGCATCCGGCCCCACTTCGGCCTGTGGTTAAAGACCTTCAATATCAACCCGAAGGTGGTACGAGGCCAACAAGCAGAATGCGGCGGAGCCATGGTGGGCAAGATGCCCAACGTTATATGGCTCGAAGGCTCCTTCGTGGAGACAATAAAGGGCTGGCAATCGGCATGGTTCTACATCACCGAGCCGCGCGACGCCAAATGGGTGGCAGCCCCCGAGTTTGGATCCGGATTCCCCACATGGCTCACTTCCTGGAAAGAGAAGGGCTTGTCGTGGGGTTCGTCAGTGGAGCTGGATGGACTCCAGAAATGTATCTGGAGTATGGCGAGCAAGAAGCTCAAGCTTGTCAACATAGTCCAAGTTATGCTCATCCGCCGGATCCTCCCGTGTCAACAACGGGATTTTACCTTGTGGGAGTTCGACCCGGCCCGGCACCAGACTCTAAGCGAGCTCTTTGATACAACGCACAAGGACGTTTGGAAGGTGCTGTTCAAGGGCGCCGAGGTCCCTCCTTCTCTCGCCGAGGACCGCGGACTAAGCGCAAAGCGCCTAGCACGTTCGGTGAGTTCAATACGTCCCGTAGGACATTTATTTCCCTAGCTTAATTATGTGCGGGGTCTAATCTCCATGCCTTTGACAGGACTGGGTGGAGATGTCGGGGCAGATTAATTGCCCGGCCCCTTTTCCCGAAGATACTGCGGGTGCTCTCCTGACGGAGATGCTGACTCTGGCTCCTTACAAGGTGCCGGAGAAGACCAAGAAGGCCAAGGGAACCCGAAAGAGTTCCCGGTGCCAGGTGTTATCGGACTCATCGTCCGATAACTCTGCAACACACTCCTCCCCCGAAGACGAGGAGGAAGAAGAAGATGTTCCCCCTCCAGGTGGGGGAGACAAGAAAAGGAAGGCCGCCCCAACTGGGGAGGCCGAAGGGTCCAAGAAGGGGAGGATTCTCCTTCCGGACAGTTCCACCGCCGCCGACGAGGGCGAAGACAAGTGGTTGCCCCGGGCCAAGCCCCCGGGGAGATCGTAAGTATTCAGATACCAGAGTAACTCATAGAATTCCTTTGTCACACTGTTTTTCCTAACGCCGAACATAATTATGTAGGCCGCCACGAGCCAGTATCGATGTATCATCGGACGACTCCTTGGGCTTGTCGGACATGGATAGCGATCCAGTCCCGACCGCCACCTCCCCTCATCCTGCCGATGATGCCAAGGTGTTGTCTCAAGAGGCACCAGATCAAGGGGAGACAGTCCCGGAGGCGCCTCAAGGCGACCTTCCGGACTCCGGGAGCCGAGGGGACGGGGCCCCTGAGAGCTCCGAGTTCGGTCCTCAGCCGAACACCGCGCCGGACCCTCCAGCGGTTCCGGGCTCGGGCAGGCGGACTCCTTCTAAGAGGGGCACGATGCTTGTGCTGGTGACCTCTGTCCATCCAGAGGCGCCGGACAGTCTGCTGGAAGCGCTTCGCAGCGCTTCCATCAACGAGGAGCACCGCACTATTATGAGTGCGGTGATCCAGAAGGTTCAGTCCACAAAGAGCGGATTGACTGAAGCCTGTGCCAGCCTTCTGATAGGCTTTGAGGTAAGTGTTTTGAAATGTAGTAGAAATATTACCGCATAGACAGTAGCCCCTGATGCTTTGTTCGGTGTTCACAAAGAAAAGCCAAGCAGAGGATCAAATAATATCGCAGGAGTCTAATATAAGTATGTCAATATGCATATGCAGGCTTCGCTGCTGGCTTCCGCCGCACTGACTGCGGAGGTTGCCTTGCCAAGAGGCAGCTCGAGGAGAACAAGGTTAAGTAATACCCTGTCTATAGATATGTATATATAAAAGAGGACGCGATTGCAAAATGACAGGATCATCGTATGTTTGCCAGGGGCCACGACCGAGGTGGCGACCCTGAAGCAAGCGCTAACCAAGGCCGAAGATAAAGCGGCCAAGGAGCGCACCGAGCGAGAGAAGCACGAGGCTCGGGTGGGCGAGGTGCAGCAAGAGCTCCAGGCTCTCGTGGCGAAGCACGAGGCATTGGAGCTTGACTCAAAGACGCGGGAGTCTGAGCTTGCCGCGGCCCTCGAGAGCGCAAAAAGTGCCAAGGCCGAAGCCCAAAAGGCTCTCCAAGAGATCGATGCGATGAAGAAGATAGTGGTGGGTAAGGCTTTCTATATGCAAAGCAAGCATGTAAAAGTAAATTACCGATTACTTACCCGAATCCGGAGCTCTCCAGGAGCATTCGCAAATTTGCCCCGTAGCGTGTCCGATGTCGTGCAGTTTTACCAGGCCGAGGAGGGGAGCTCAACGGAGAAGCTGTTCTGGTCTCAGTATACTGGGACCGAACACCCAATGCCTCTGAGCGACCAGCTAAAGCAGCAGGTTGAGCTGCACAAGGCGGCCGAACAGGCCATGAAGGGCCTTATAGTCTGGTCGTGGCCTGGCGACGTCCTTCCGAACAGCTACTTCGGCCTGGTGAGGCGGCTTGTGGATGCCTGCCCACGGTTGGAGGTCATCAAGCGGTCCATCTGCATCGAAGGTGCACGCCGGGCTTTCGCCCGTGTGAAGGTGCAGTGGGCCAAGCTAGACGCTGTGAAGCTAATCAAGGAAGGGCCACCGTAGGGCAAGGAGCATCGCACCCCTAAAATTTATTATGAGGGTGTCCTGAAGGGTGCCCGTCTTGTAGCGGACGAATGTTCAAAGGATGTAATATTTGAGTAAACTTGCTCGTGTGATCCTGTATGATGAAAACTTGTTTCATATGCGCTATGCAACGCTTGTGTGAATTTAAAATATTACCTTCTGTTTGGCTGTTTATCCAATCTGAGAGATGGCTAGTCCTCGGCTTCTGCCCCCATGCCACGAGTGCTGGGGTGTTCGGGATAAACCTGAGCACTCTTGTTCCCATGTTTGGGTCCTTCGAGGGAGGTGCTCAGCACAGCGAACAAGGCAACCGGACTAATAATGCTTTATCACTCCCACTTAGCCATAGAATTCTATAATTTTAAATTTCGGCGAAGCCCCTGGTATTCGGAAGGCCGAATTTGGGGCGCGATACACGCCTTTAAGCCGGACAGGGCCGGCCCCTCGCTCTAAGCGGCATAAGTCTTTAGGGACTCGAAAACCTCGCCGAACAGCGACCAGTCTCTCACCTTATCATGACAGTCAGTTTTAGCTTTCTCTACTGAGGTGCTGAACCCAGCAGAACCGGGGCACAATCGCAGTAGTTCTCCTAGCACTACCTTAGCCGATAGAGCGGAACGTAAGGTACCAAAACATAGGAGCCGGGCAAACCCAACATTTGACCAAAGACATGATTCAGAGCTGATGTATATAATGCTATAAGTTTGGGGTGCCGCACTTGTGAAAGTGTTCGGACTTTTCACACCGTATTGTGAGGTACATAAGCCCCTGGTGTATTAGCCGTACCAAGGTGTACGGTAGCAAGGTGTCATTAATGAACACATAGATATATATATATATAACAAGAATGCAATAATAGTCGTAATGTCATGCATTGTTTATTAAAAAATTGCGTTAAAGGAGAGTGATACAGATAGTGCGATAAGCAAAGACTAGGACTATGTTCCTTCCAAGGGCAAGCTGAGGAATGATATTAAATCAAATATTTCGCTTGTTACTGTAATAAACCTGGGAATTTCATGGTATGACGTAGCTGTCTGTCTCCTTGGTTGCTGCATCATGTGTTCGGCAATAGTGCTGCTGGATAGTGTTTCCAGAGATTAAGGTCCTAAAAAAAGAAAAAGAACCAAACGGGAAGCCCCTAGTGCGGTTTAAGCCGCATCTTGGGGCGTGCCGCAGTTGTGCCCCCCTCCCCACCTGTGCCCATGTTATTTTTAATGCGTAATTATGTACGCGCGGCACGAGTTTCGCCGTTGGGCTGGGATTGGGGGTGGCCATCGTATTGCTACGCGAGCTCAGATCGCGCCAGGCGGTCTATTTGCCGATTGCCCCGAGCGCGCTTGAAGGTGTCCGGGCTTTGAAGCGCCGAACTAGTTGATTGCCTTAAGAGGCTGCTTTGCGCTTCTGCTGCAAGGGCCGCGATGTGCTCCTCTATTTGGAGAGAGCACTATGTGTTTCCATTGACTGTAATAACTCCGCGAGGTCCTGGCATCTTGAGCTTGAGGTATGCATAATGCGGTTCCACATTGAATCTAGCAAATGCGGTTCGCCCGAGCAGCGCGTGATAACCACTGCGGAACGGGACTATATCGAAGATTAACTCTTCGCTTCGGAAGTTATTCAGGGATCCGAAGACCACCTCCAGTGTAATTGAGCCTGTGCAATGGGCCTCTACACCTGGGTTGACGCCTTTAAAGGTTGTTTTTGTGGGTTTGATCCTTGAGGGGTCTATACCCATTTTGCGTAATGTGTCCTGATAAAGCAGGTTTAGCCTGCTGCCGCCATCCATAAGGACTCGAGTGAGGTAAAATCCGTCAATGATTGGTTCTAGGACCAATGCGGCGAATCCGCCATGACGGATACTAGTGGGGTGGTCCCTGCGATCGAAGGTGATCAGACAGGAGGACCAAGGGTTGAACTTTGGGGCGACTGCCTCCAACGCATATACGTCCCTGAGCGCACGCTTCTGCTCCCTCTTGGGGATGTGGGTTGCGTATATCATGTTCACCGTCCGCACTTGCGGGGGAAACCTCCTCTGTCCTCCAGTGTGCGGCTGCCGGGGCTCCTCCTCGTCATCGCTATGCGGCCCCTTGTCCTTGTTTTCGGCAATTAACTTGCCGGCCTGCTTGAACACCCAACAATCCCTGTTGGTGTGATTGGCTGGCTTGTCCGGGGTGCCGTGTATTTGACACGAGCGATCGAGTATATGGTCCAAGCTGGACGGACCCGGCGTACTTTGTTTGAATGGCTTTTTCCGCTGACCGGGTTTAGAGCCTTTGAAGCCGGCATTGACTACCGTATCCTCAGTATTTTCGCTGTTAATGCGGCGCTTATGTTTGTTGTGACGTGACCTGCTATTGCCGTCCTTGGTATCTGAGGTACCATGGTTCTTTGATATGTTATTACTGCGAGCCAGCCAGCTGTCTTCTCCCACACAAAAGCGGGTCATGAGCGTCGTGAGAGCTGCCATAGATTTTGGCTTTTCCTGACCAAGGTGCCGGGCTAGCCACTCATCTTGGATGTTGTGTTTGAAAGCCGCTAAGGCCTCCGCATCCGGACAGTCGACGATTTGATTTTTCTTTGTAAGGAACCGAGTCCAGAATTGCCTGGCCGACTCTTCTGGTTGCTGAATTATGTGGCTCAAGTCATCGGCGTCTGGTGGTCGCACATAAGTGCCCTGAAAGTTGTTGAGGAATGCGGCTTCCAGATCTTCCCAACAGCTAATGGAGTCCACTGGCAAGCTGTTAAGCCAGTGCCGCGCTGGTCCTTTGAGCTTTAGTGGGAGGTATTTGATGGCGTGTAAGTCATCACCGCGGGCCATGTGGATGTGGAGGAGGAAATCCTCAATCCATACTGCGGGATCTGTTGTGCTGTCGTATGATTCAATATTTACAGGTTTGAAACCTTCTGGGAATTGATGTTCCATTACTTCGTCTGTGAAGCATAGGGGGTGTGCGGCGCCTCTGTATTGGGCTATATCGCGACGCAGCTCGAATGGGTCTTGCCTGCTGTGTTCAGCCCGGCCGGATTTGCTTTGTATCCGGCGTGACGTTTATCGTCTTGCAGAGTGGTGCACCGTTGTGATCCGTAGATCGATCTTGCATGCTTTGCTTTGTCCTCCAATATGTCTCGCAGGTCTGGCGTATCTCCCCATGCCTTTTTATTTGAATGGCGTCGGGGTGGAGGCTGAGTTTTTGGCTGGAATGCCTCTCTATCGGGACCACGAGGTGGCCGATCAGCCGTATCATACGCTTCTTCCTCTAGTCGGGGTAGTAACCTGTACTTTGGGTAATTCTTGGAGGGGTGCTCGAGTTTATATTCCTCGGCCGCAAGGACTTCAGTCCATCTGTCAGCTAGCAGATCTTGATCAGCTTGAAGCTGCTACTGCTTTTTCTTCAGGCTATTTGCCGTGGCCATAAGCCGGCGCTTGAAGCGCTCTTGTTCAACGGGATCCTCTGCTACGGCGAATTCACCGTCGCCGAGGCTTGCCTCGTCTTCGGAGGGGGGTATGTAATTGTCATCCTCCTCCTCTCCGTCTGCCGCTCTCTCAGGAGAGCTGGCTCCTTCATCCTCCTGCTCCAAATCTTGCTAGAGGGGATTGTTGTTGTCTTCGGCACTATCTGGAGTGTTATTATCTCCTGTGCCGGTATCACCACTTTTGCTTTGGCGGGACTTAGAGCAGCACCGCTGACGTTGGCGCTTGGGTTGCTTCTTGGAGGGGTCATCCTCCGCTATCTCGCCGCCATTGCCATCGTTGGGTGTATCCACCATGTATATGTCATATGAAGAGGTGGCTTTCCAGTGCCCTATAGGCGCTGGTTCATGTTCGTCTCCTACATCGTCGTCCATACCGTCGATGTCTTCGGAGTCGAAGTCGAGCATGTCGGTTAAATCATCGACAGTGGCTACGAAGTGGGTGGTGGGTGGGCGTCGAATTTCTTCGTCGTCCGCATCCCAATCCCGTTGGCCATAGTCCGGCCAGGGCTCTCCTGACAAAGAGAGAGACCTTAGTGAATTCAGAATGTCGCCAAAGGGCGAGTGCTGAAAGATATCCGCGGCGGTGAATTCCATGATCGGCGCCCAACCAGATTCAATTGGTAGGGGCGCGGATGGTTCGGAGTCCGGCACCTTGGAGTCACGGGCTGCGCAGAGGGTTAGGCTGGTGTTCGGCTCGATCGCCGTTGAGACTGCATCCCCTGAGGCGGTGTCTAACCACCCATCCTCGATTGGCGCAGTTGGCTCCGAGCTAAGGGTCGGAGCTAATGAGGGCACGGCCTCTGGGGTACTCCTCGGCGGCAGAGCTAGGTCATACCCATCGTGACAGTGCGGCACGTCCGGCTGCGGCTCGAATCCGTCGAAGATCAAGTCTCCACGGATGTCGGCCGTGTAGTTCAAAATTCCAAATTTGACCTAACGGCCAGGGGCGTAGCTTTCAATCTGCTCCAGAAGGCCAAGCGAATTAGCCCGCAGTGCAAAGCCGCCGAATACGAAGATCTGCCTGGGGAGAAAAGTCTCACCCTGGACCGCATCGCTATCGATGATAGTAGGGGCCATCAAGCCTAACGGCGACGACACAGAGGAACTCTCAATGGAAGCACCAATGTCGGTGTCAAAACCGGCAGATCTCGGGTAGGGGGTCCCGAACTATGCGTCTAGGCTGGATGGTAACAGGAGGCAGGGGACACGATGTTTTACCCAGGTTCGGGCCCTCTTAATGGAGGTAAAACCCTACGTCATGCTTGATTAATATTGATGATATGGGTAGTACAAGAGTAGATCTACCACGAGATCAGAGAGGCTAAACCCTAGAAGCTAGCCTATGGTATGATTGTATGTTGTGATTGCTGTCCTACAGACTAAAACCCTTTGGTTTATATAGACACCGGAGAGGGTTAGGGTTACACAAGGTCGGTTACAAAGGAGGAGATATCCATATCCGTATTGCCTAGCTTGCCTTCCACGCCAAGTAGAGTCCCATTCGGACACGAGACGAAGTCTTCAATCTTGTATCTTCATAGTCTAACAGTCCGGCCAATAGAGATAGTCCGGCTGTTCGGAGACCCCTTAATCCAGGACTCCCTCACTTGTCCAACGTCAACAATTTTGGCATATAATATTTTGATGGGGGCTCACAATCACAAAAGATTTCTAGGATAGTGTATTTATATGTGAATCTTATCTTCCCTTATTAGTTCTTTCATGAATTGCATCATTGACCAATTCTATGTTTGTCAATCTCTAATAAAATTTCCTACCTATAACTTTTCTTATGTGGTGTCATCACTTACCATAAGATTAGCATATGATCTTTTTAATTTATTTCCTTTCTTTTTATTGCAACATGAACGTAAAGACAACAAAAACTCAAACTAAACTTTATTATATATCTCGCACATGATTACAAGGATAGATCACTAAGCAAGCTCTTGAAAAGAAAGGATCAAACTAAACTTTTATTCATCTAAAGCAAAAGATCGAACTAAAATAAGTAAAGGCAAAAGATAGTGGGGGTGATACGATACCGGGCACCTCCCCCAAGCTTGGCGGAAGCCAAGGGGAGTGCCCATACCCGATGCTCAATTTTCTTTTGGTGATGAAGAAGAAGGTGATGGTGGTGAAATAGAGATCTTGTCCTCAGGTTTCCATGGCAAAGGTCCACCATCATAAGAGGAGGAGTGAGTCTCACGGGTCCTGCAACTGGCATCCAAACTCATACCTTTAAACCTCGCCTCATATTCAAAGACTTGGTTTTGGAGATCGTAGATCTGGCTTTGGAGGAAGTTGATTTGCTCGTTGAGGGTGGAGATGATGTCCTTCATGGACTTGCCATCCACCTTGAGATCACAGGTAAGATCCATGATCATGAGGTGATTGGCATTGAGTCCACGCTCCACCATCCCCTTGCACCAGAAGACCTCCTTTTCTATAGCTTCAAGCCTGACCTCCATGGTTCCTGTCCCCTTGGGACCTTGCGCATCACGGATGTGAAGCACCCCCTCATGGATCTAGATGACCGGAGGGTGCTGCACCACCTCCCACAAATATGGGTTGCTGACGTTCTTGAAGAACTTGTCCTTGGAGAAGCTTGAAGCGGCCATGGTAGATGGGATCTAACAAAAAACAACAAGGAAAAGAAAACAGAAGATTTCTCCGTGATACGTTGGTCAATATGTTCGGGAGGTATATAAAGATTTTTTTATCTTGGGAAACAAGCAAATGGTAGAAAAACGAAATCCGAAAGGTACCCGAGGTGGGCACAACCCACCTAGGCGCGCCTGGCAAGGCAGGCGTGCCCTGGTGTCTTTTGCCCACTAGGGTGACCTTCCTCGTTGTTTCTTATTTTCCTAATTTTTTCTATATTCCAAAACTGACAAAAAATATTTTTGCAAATTTTTTAGAGTCCTTTTACTTACCGTATCACGTACCTCCTTTTTTTCATGATTCTGGAGTGTTCCAGAAGGACTCTTTTATGTGTTCTTTCGGTGTCAAAGTTTGGATAATTACTTTCAACATTAATGGGCGTACCTGAGATATAATGTTTTATTCGTTGCCCATTATTTATTTTGATAGATCCTGACCGATAAAATTCCTCGATAACATAGGGTCCTTCCCATTTTGAGAGGAGTTTTTCTGTAAAGAATCTAAAATGAAGTTGTACAAAAGAACATATTCTCCAACTTTAAACTCACGCTTTTTAATCCTTTTATCATGCCATATTTTAACTTTTTATTTAAGTAGCTTGGCAGTTTCATAAGCTTGGGTTCTCCATTCATCTAAAGAGCTAATATCAAATAACCTCTTTTCACTGGCAAGTTTGAAATCATAGTTTAGTTCTTTGATTGCCCAATATGCTTTATGTTCTAACTCAAGAGGCAAATGTCAAGCCTTTCCATAGACCATTTTATAAGGAGACATGCCCATAGGGTTTTTGTATGTTGTTCTATAAGCACAAAGTGCATCATCTAATTTCATAGACCAATTCTTCCGGGACCTATTGACAGTCTTCTGCCAAATTAATTTTGTTTCTCTATTGCTAAGTTCAACTTGACCACTAGACTAGGGATGATAAGTTGATCCAATTCTATGGTTAACATCATACTTGGCAAGCATTTTAGGGAAAGCACCATGAATAAAGTGTGAACCACCATCAGTCATTAAATATCTAGGAGTCCAAACCTTGGGAAAATAACTTCCTTAAGCATTTTAATAGAGGTGTTGTGATCAGCACTACTGGTTGGAATTGAAGGAAATATTCCCTAGAGGCAATAATAAAGTTGTTATTTATATTTCCTTATATCATGATAAATGTTTATTATTCATGCTAGAATTTTACTAACCGGAAACTTAGTACATGTGTGAATACATAGACAAACAGAGTGTCCCTAGTATGCCTCTACTAGACTAGCTCGTTAATCAAAGATGGTTAAGTTTCCTAACCATAGACATGTGTTGTCATTTGATAAACGGGATCACATCATTAGAGAATGATGTGATGGACAAGACCCACCGTTAGCTTAGCATTATGATCATTTAGTTTATTGCTATTCCTTTCTTCATGACTTATACATGTTCCTATGACTATGAGATTATGCAACTCCCAAATACCGGAGGAACACTTAGTGTGCTATGAAATGTCACAACGTAACTGGGTGATTATAAAGATGCTCTACAGGTGTCTCCGATGGTGTTTGTTGAGTTGGCATAGATCGAGATTAGGATTTCTCACTCTGAGTGTCGGAGAGGTATCTCTAGACCCTCTCGATAATGCTCATCACTATAAGCCTTGCAAGCAATGTGACTAATGAGTTATTTGCGGGATGATGCATTACGGAACAAGTAAAGAGACTTGTCGGTAACCAGATTGAACTAGGTATGATGATACCGACGATCGAATCTCAGGCAAGTAACATACTGATGACAAAGGGAACAACGTATGTTGTTATGCGGTTTGACCAATAAAGATCTTCGTAGAATATGTAGGAGCCAATACGAGCATCCAGATTCCACTATTGGTTATTGACCAGAGATGTGTCTCGGTCATGTCTACATAGTTCTCGAACCCGTAGGGTCCGCACGCTTAACGTTCGATGACGATTTGTATTATGAGTTGAGTGATTTGATGTATCAACATTTTTTCAGACTCCCGAATGAGATCACAGACATGACGAGGAGTCTCGAAATGGTAAAGATTGATATATTGGAAGGCTATATTCGGTCACCGGAATGGTTTCGGAGAACTTCGGGTATTTTCCGGAGTACCGGGAGGTTACCGGAACCCCCCGGGGAGTTGATGGGCCTTAGTGGGAAGGAGAGGCGGCAACCAGGAGGTGCCCCCTCGATCCCATTCCGAATTGGACAAGGGGTTGGGGGCGCACCCCCCTCTTCCTTCCTTCCCTCTTCTCCTTTAGGTGGAAACCTACTAGGACTTGGAGTCCTAGTAGGATTTCCCTTCTCCCGCACGCCCTAGCCTGGCCAGCCGGCCTCCCCGTCCATCCTTTATCTACGGGGACAGGGGGGCACCCTAGAATACACAAGTTGATCTTTTAGCCATGTGCAGTGCCTCCTTCCACAGATACACACCTCAGTCATATCGTCGTAGTGCTTAGGCGAAGCTCTGCACCGGTAACATCATCATCACCGTCACCACGCCGTCGTGCTAACGAAACTTTCCCTTGTCCTCAACTGGATCAAAAGTTCGTGGGACGTCACCGAGCTAAACGTGTGTAGATCGCGGAGGTGTTGTACGTTTGGTACTTGGATCAGTTGGATCGCAAAGACGTTCGACTACATCAACCGCGTTACTAAACGGTTCCACTTTCGGTCTATGAGGGTACGTGGACACACTCTCCACGCTCGTTGCTATGCTTCTCCTAGATAGATCTTGCGTGATCGTAGGCATTTTTTTGAAATACTAAGTTCCCCAAAAGTGGCATCCGAGCCAGGTCTATACGTAGATGTTATATGCATGAGTAGAACACAAGGAGTTGTGGGCGATAATAGTCATACTGCTTACCAGCAGGTCTTACTTTGATTCGGCGGTATTATTGGATGAAGCGGCCCAGACCGACATTACATGACCACATTCTTGAGACTGGTTCTAGCGACGTGCTTCGCACACAGGTGGCTAGTGGGTGTCTGGTTCTCCAGCTTTAGTTGAATCGAGCTTGACTACGCACGGTCCTTGTTGAAGGTTAAAACAACACACTTGATGAAAAATTGTTGTGGTTTTGATGCGTAGGTAAGAACGGTTCTTGCTAATGCCCGTAGTAGCCACGTAAAACTTGCAACAACAACGTAGAGGACGTCTAACTTGTTTTTGCAGGGCTTGCTGTGATGTGATATGGTCAAGACATGATGATATATAAATTATTGTATGAGATGATCATGTTTTGTAACAATTATCGGCAACTGGCAGGAGCCATATGGTTTTTGCTTTGTTGTATGAAATGCAATCGCCATGTAATTGCTTTACTTTATCACTAAGTGGTAGCAATACTCGTAGAAGCAATAGTTGGCGAGATGACAACGATGCTTCGATGGAGATCAAGGTGTCAAGCTGGTGATGATGGCGATCATGACGGTGCTTTGGAGATGGAGATCAAAGGCATAAGATGATGATGGCCATATCATATCACTTATTTGATTGCATGTGATGTTTATCCTTTGTGCATATTATTTTGCTTAGTACGGCGGTAGCATTATACGATGATCTCTCACTAAATTTCAAGGTATAAGTGTTCTCCCTGAGTATGCGCCGTTGCTACAGTTCATCGTGCCGAGACATCACGTGATGATCGAGTGTGATAAGCTCTACGTTCACATACAATGGGTGCAAGCCAGTTTTGCACACGCAAAATACTCAGGTTAAACTTGACGAGCCTAGAATATGCACATATGGCCTTGAAACACTGAGACCGAAAGGTCGAGCGTGAATCATATAGTAGATATGATCAACATAGTGATGTTCACCATTGAAAACTAACCATCTCACGTGATGATCGGACATGGTTTAGTTGATATGGATCATGTGATCACTTAGATGATTAGAGGGATGTCTATCTAAGTGGGAGTTCTTAAGTAATATGATTAATTGAACTTTAATTTATCATGAACTTAGTACATGATAGTATTTTGCATGTCTATGTTATTGTAGATCAATGGCCCGTGCTACTGTTCCTTTGAATTTTAATGCGTTCCTAGAGAAAGCTAAGTTGAAATATGATGGTAGCAACTACACAGATTGGGTCCGTAACTTGAGGATTATCCTCATTGCTGCAAAGAATAATTACATCCTGGAAGCACCGCTGAGTGCCAAACCTGCTGCAGGAGATACGCCGGATGATATGAACGCCTAATAGAGCAAAGTTGATGACTAGTCAATAGTTCTGTGTGCCATGCTTTACGGCTTAGAACCGGAACTTCAATGACGTTTTGAACATCATGGAGCATATGAGATGTTCTAGGAGTTGAAGTTAATATTTCAAGCAAATGCCCGGATTAAGAGATATGAAGTCTCCAATCAGTTCTATAGTTGCAAAATGGAGGAGAATAGTTCTGTCAGTGAACATATACTCAGAATGTCTGGGTACCACAATCACTTGACTCAACTGGGAGATAATCTTCCTGTTGATAGTGTCATTGACAGAGTTCTTCAATCACTGCCACCAAGCTACAAAAGCTTCGTGATGAACTATAATATGCAAGGGATGGATAAGACAATTCCCGAGCTCTTCGCGATGCTAAAGGCTGTGAAGGTAGAAATCAAGAAGGAGCATCAAGTGTTGATGGTTAACAAGACCACTAGTTTCAAGAAAAAAGGCAAAGGGAAGAAGGGGAACTTCAAGAAGAATGGCAAGCAAGTTGCTACTCAAGTGAAGAAGCCCAAGTCTGGACCTAAGCTTGAGACTGAGTGCTTCTAGTGCAAAGGGACTGGTCACTGGAAGCGGAATTGCCCCAATAATTTGGCGGATAAGAAGGATGGCAAAGTGAAAGGTATATTTGATATACATGTTATTGATGTGTAACTTACTAATGCTCGTAGTAGCGCATGGGTATTTGATACCGGTTCTGTTGCTCATATTTGCATCTCGAAACTGGGGCTACAGATTAAGTGAAGAATAGCTAAGGACGAGGTGATGATGCGCGTGGGAAATGCTTCCAAAGTCGATGTGATCGCCGTCAGCACGCTACCTCTACATCTACCTTCGAGAATAGTTTTAGACCCGAATAATTGTTATTTGGTGTCAGCGTTAAGCATGAACATTATATTTGGATCTTGTTTGATGCGAGACGGTTATTGATGTCTACTACACAACCTTCTTCTTGTAGAGTTGTTGGGCCTCCAAGTGCAGAGGTTTGTAGGACAGTAGCAAATTTCCCTCAAGTGGATGACCTAAGGTTTATCAATCCATGGGAGGCGTAGGTTGAAGATGGTCTCTCTCAAACAACCCTGCAACCAAATAACAAAGAGTCTCTTGTGCCCCCAACACACCCAATACAATGGTAAATTATATAGGTGCACTAGTTCGGCGAAGAGATGGTGATACAAGTGCAATATGGATGGTAGATATAAATTTTTGTAATCTGAAAATATAAAAACAACAAGGTAACTGATGATAAAAGTGAGCACAAACGGTATTGCAATGCGTTGAAACAAGGCCTAGGGTTCATACTTTCACTAGTGCAAGTTCTCTCAACAATAATAACATAATTGGATCATATAACTATCCCTCAATATGCAACAAAGAGTCACTCCAAAGTCACTAATAGTGGAGAACAAACGAAGAGATTATGGTAGGGTACGAAAGCACCTCAAATTTATTCTTTCTGATCGATCTATTCAATAGTTCGTACTAGAATAACACCTTAAGACACAAATCAACCAAAACCCTAATGTCACCTAGATACTCCAATGTCACCTCAAGTATCCGTGGGTATGACTATACGATTTGCATCACACAATCTCAGATTCATCTATTCAACCAGCACAAAGAACTTCAAAGAGTTCCCCAAAGATTCTAACGGAGAGTCAAGACGAAAACGTGTGCCAACCCCTATGCATAAGTTCACAAGGTCACGAAACTCGCAAGTTGATCACCAAAACATACATCAAGTGAATCACGTGATATCCCATTGTCACCACAGATAAGCACATGCAAGACATACATCAAGTGTTCTCAAATCCTTAAAGACTCAATCCGATAAGATAACTTCAAAGGGAAAACTCAATCCATCACAAGAGAGTAGAGGGGGGGAGCACTGGGATGATGAAGATGGCCATCGGTGAGGGATCCCCCCTCTGGCAGGGTGCCGGAACAGGGTCCCGATTGGTTTTTGGTGGCTACAGAGGCTTGCGGTGGCGGAACTCCCGATGTATTCTATTCTACGATGTTTTTAGGGTATATGGACATATATAGGCGAAATAAGTCGGTCAGGGGAGCCACGAGGGGCCCACGAGGGTGGGGGGCGCGCCCAGGGGGCAGGCGTGCCTCCCTGCCTCGTGGCCACCTCAAAGCTTCCCTGACGTCTACTCCAAGTCTCCTGGATTGCTTCTGTTCCAAAAATAACTCCCCCGAAGGTTTCATTCCGTTTGGACTCCGTTTGATATTCCTTTTCTTCGAAGCAATGAAATAGTCAAGAAAACAACAATTTGGGCTGGGCCTCCGGTTAATAGGTTAGTCCCAAAAATAATATAAAAGTGTACAATAAAGCCCATAAACATCCAAAACAGATAATATAATAGCGTGGAACAATAAAAAATTGTAGATACGTTGGAGATGTATCAGCATCCCCAAGCCTAATTCCTGCTCGTCCTCGAGTAGGTAAATGATAAAAACAGAATTTTTGATGTAGAATGCTTTCTAGAATATTCTTGAATGTATTTTTCTCTATTGTGGCATGAATGTTTAGATCTGAAAGATTCAAGATAAAATTTTATTGTTGACATAAAAATAGTAATACTCCAAGTATGCTAATCAAGCAATTATGTCTTATTAAAATACCATAGCCAAAGAAAACTTATCCCTACAAAGTCATATAGTTTGGCCATGCTTCATTTTCGTCACACAAAATGCTCTTATCATGCACAACCCCGATGACAAGCCAAGCAATTGTTTCATACTTAGCCTTTTCAAACTCTTTCAACTTTTACGCAATATATGAGCGCGAGCCATGGACATAGCACTATGGGTGGAATAGAATATGATGATTGAGGTTGTGTGAGAAGACAAAAAGGGAGAAAGTCTCACATTGACGCGGATAATCAATGGGCTATGGAGATGCTCACCGATTGATGTCAATGCAAGGAGTAGGGATTGTCATGCAACAGATGCACTAGAGCTATAAATATATGAAAGCTCATCAAATAAACTAAGTGGGTATGCATCCAACTCGCTTGCTCACGAAGATCTAGGGCATTTGAGGAAGCCCATCATTGGAATATGCAAGCCAAGTTCTATAATGAAAAATTCCCACTGGTATATGAAAGTGACAAAATAAGAGACTCTCTATCATGAAGATCATGGTGCTACTTTGAAGCACAAGTGTGGAAAAATGAAAGTAACATTGTCCCTTCTCTCTTTTTCTCTAATTTTTGTTCTTTTTTTATTTGGGCCTTCTTTCTTTTTTTGGCCTCTTTTCTTTATTTTCTCTTTTTTTTGTCCAGAGTCTCATCCCGACTTGTGGGAGAATCATAGTCTCCATCATCCTTTCCTCACATGGGACAATGCTCTAATGATGATCATCACACTTTTATTTTCTTACAAATCAAGAATTACAACTCGATACTTAGAACACAATATGACTCTATGTGAATGCCTCCGGCGGTGTACCAGGATTGCGATGAATCAAGATTGACATGTATGAAAAATTATGAAAGGTGGCTTTGCCACAAATATGATGTCAACTACGTGATCATGCAAAGTAATATGACAATGATGATGCATGTCATAATAAATGGAACGGTGGAAAGTTGCATGGCAATATATCTCGGAATGGCTATGGAAATGCCATAATAGGTAGGTATGGTGGCTGTTTTGAGGAAGATATAAGGAGGATTATGTGTGATAGAGCGTATCTTATCATGGGGTTTGGATGCACCGGTGAAGTTTGCACCAACTCTCAAGGTGAGAAAGGGCAATGCACGGTACCGAAGAGGCTAGGAATGGTGGAAGGGTGAGAGTGCGTATAATCCATGGACTCAACATTAGTAATAAAGAACTCACATACTTATTGAAAAAATCTACAAGTCATCAAAAACCAAGCACTACGCGCATGCTCCTAGGGGGATAGATTGGTAGGAAAAGACCATCACTCGTCCCCGACCGCCACTCATAAGGGAAGCAATCAAAGAACACCCCATGCTTCAAATTTGTCACACAACGTTTACCATACGTGCATGCTACGGGACTTGCCAACTTCAACACAAATATTCATCAATTTCACAATTACTCAACTAGCACACCTCTAATATTACCACCTTTATATCTCAAAACAACTATCAAGCATCCAACTTCTCTTAGCATTTAAAATTTATAACCAAAGTGAATTACCATGATGTTCTAAAGGACTCTCAAAATGAGATAAGTGAAGCATGAGAGATCAATTATTTCTATAAAGTAGAACCACCGCCATGCTCTAAAAGATATAAGCGAAGGACTAGAGCAAAAAACTATATAGCTCAAAAGATATAAGTGAAGCACATAGAGTATTCTAATAAATTCCAATTCATGTGTGTATCTCCCAAAAGGTGTGTACAGCAAAGATGATTGTGGTAAACTATAAATCAAAGACTCAAATCATACAAGACGCTCCAAGCAAAACACATATCATGTGGCGAATAAAAATATAGCTCCAAGTAAAGTTACCGATAGACGAAGACAAAAGAGGGGATGCCTTCCGGGGCATCCCTAAGCTTAGGCTTTTTGGCGTCCTTGGATTTTACCTTGGGGTGCCTTGGGCATCCCCAAGCTTAGGCTCTTGCCACTCCTTGTTCCATAATCCATCAAATCCTTACCCAAAACTTGAAAACTTCACAACACAAAACTTAAAAGAAAATCTTCGTGAGCTCCGTCAGTAAAAGAAAACAAACCACCACTTCAAGGTACTATAATGAACTCATTATTTATTTATATTGGTGTTAAACCTACTGTATTACAACTTATCTATGGTTTATAAACTCTTTTACTAGCCATAGATGCATCAAAATAAGTAAACAACACACCAAAAACAGAATCTGTCAAAAACAGAACAGTCTGTAGTAATCTGTAGGTTTCGAATAGTTATGGAACCCCAAAAATTCTAAACTAAATTGCTGGACGTGAGGAATTTACCTATTAATAATATTCAAAAAGAATTAACTAAATATCACTCTCCAGTAAAACATGGCAGCAATTCTCGTGAGCGCTAAAGTTTCTGTTTTTTACAGTAAGATCAAAAAGACTTTCCCCAAGTCTTCCCAACGGTTCTACTTGGCACGAACACTAATTAAACACAAAAAACACAAAAAAACTGAGGGTAAATAAATTATTTATTACTAAACAGGAGAAAAAAAATCAAAGAACAAAAATAAAATTGGGTTGCCTCCCAACAAGCGCTATCGTTTAACACCCCTAGCTAGGCATGATGATTTCAATGATGCTAAAATAAAAGATAAGAATTGAAACATAAAGAGAACATCATGAAGAATATGACTAGCACATTTAAGTCTAACCCACTTCCTATGCATAGGGATTTTGTGAGCAAACAACTTATGGGAACAATAATCAACTAGCATAGGAAGGCAAAACAAGCATAACTTTAAAACTTTAAGCACATAGAGAGGAAACTTGATATTATTGCAATTCCTACAAGCATATATTCCTCCCTCATAATAATTTTCAGTAGCATCATGAATGAATTCAACAATATAACCATCACATAAAGCATTCTTTTCATGATCTACAAGCATAGAAATTTTATTACTCTCCACATAAGCAAAATTCTTCTCATTCGGAATAGTGGGAGTATCATAAGAAACTCGAATATTATAAATTGTTTCCCCATTAAAAGAGTAATGTTCAGAAAAAGGGTAATGATAATCATGACAAGTTTTAATATAATCATCACTACTTTTTATAGCATACATATCATCACAATAATTATCATAAGTAGCAACTTTGTTCTCATCATAATCGATTGAAACATCTTCCAAGATAGTGGAATTATTACTAAATAAAGTCATGACCTCTCCAAATCCACTTTTATTATTATCACAATAAGATTCAACATCCTCCAAAATAGTGGGATCATCACTACCTAAAGTTGACACTCTTCCAAACCCACTTTCATCAACATAATCATCATAAATAGGAGGCATGCTATCATCATAATAAATTTGCTCACCAAAACTTGGGGGACAAAAAATATCATATTCATCAAACATAGCTTCCCCAAGGTTGTGGCTTTGCATATCATTAGCATCATGGATATCCAAGCAATTCATACTAACAACATTGCAATCATGCTCATCATACAAAGATTTAGTGCCAAACATTCTAATGCATTCTTCTTCTAACACTTTGGCACAATTATCAGAATCCTTATTTTCATGGAAGACATTAAAAAGATGAAGCATATGAGGTATCCTCAATTCCATTTTTTTAATAATTTTCTATTATAGACTAAACTAGTGATAAAACAAGATACTAAAAGATTCGATTGCAAGATCTAAAGATATACCTTCAAGCGCTAACCTCCTCGGCAACGGCGCCAGAAAAGAGCTTGATGTCCACTACACAACCTTCTTCTTGTAGATGTTGTTGGGCCTCCAAGTGCAAAGGTTTGTAGGACAGTAGCAAATTTACCTCAAGTGGATGACCTAAGGTTTATCAATACGTGGGAGGCGTAGGTTGAAGGGTCTCTCTCAAACAACCCTGCAACCAAATAACAAAGAGTCTCTTGTGTCCCCAACACACCCAATACAATGGTAAATTGTATAGGTGCACTAGTTCGGCGAAGAGATGGTGATACAAGTGCAATATGGATGGTAGATATAAGTTTTTGTAATCTGAGAATATAAAACAGCAAGGTAACTAATGATAAAAGTGAGCACAAACGATATTGCCATGCGTTGAAACAAGGCCTAGGGTTCATACTTTCACTAGTGCAAGTTCTCTCAACAATAATAACATAATTGGATCATATAACTATCCCTCAACATGCAAAAAAGAGTCACTCCAAAGTCACTAATAGCGGAGAACAAATGAAGAGATTATGGTAGGGTATGAAACCACCTCAAAGTTATTCTTTCTGATCGATCTATTCAATAGTTCATACTAAAATAACACCTTAAGACACAAATCAACCAAAACCCTAATGTCACCTAGATACTCCAATGTCACCTCAAGTATCCGTGGGTACGATTATACGATTTGCATCACACAATCTCATATTCATCTATTCAACGAACACAAAGAACTTCAAAGAGTGCCCCAAAGATTCTAACGGAGAGTCAAGACGAAAACGTGTGCCAACCTGTGACGCCCCGAGACCGATGTGCCAGGTGTCTTCCAGTTATTCGCTGTTGTTGCCTTGTCATTTCTTGCATGTCATGCATTGCATATCATGTCATCATGTGCATTTCATTTGCATACATGTTCGTCTCATGCATCCGAGCATTTTCCCCGTTGTCCGTTTTGCAATCCGACGCTCCTATGTCACACAGTGTCTCTTTCTACCTCTTTTCGTGTGCAGGTGTTAAACATTTTTGGATCAGACCGAGACTTGTCATGCGGCCTTGGTTTACTACCGGTAGACCGCCTGCCAAGTTTCGTGCCATTTGGACTTCGTTTGATATTCCAACGGTTAACCGAGGGACCGAAAAGGCCTCGTGTGTGTTGCAGCCCAACACCCTTCCAAAGTGGCCCAAAAACTCAGCTAAACCTCTTCCATCATCTCGGCCGTTCGATCACGATCGCATGGCCGAAAACCGCACCTCATTTGGACTCTCCTAACTCCCTCCATCTATAAATATGTGATCCCCGCCGAAATTTCGGATCATTTCGCACCCTAACCCTAGCTCCCCGCTCCTCTACGCCGCCGGACGCGTCCGAACCGGGCCGGACGTGTCCGACTTGCCCCGCCGCCGCCACGTGTAGCCGCCCCATTGGTCCGGCCGCATCTCCTCCGCCGCAGGCCCGCCGGAGCCCATCGCGGGCCCTCCCGGCTCGTTCTCGCCGCCGCCGCGCTCCGCGAGCGCCCCGCCCGAACCGCGCCGGCCACCTTCGCCCGTGCACCGCCACACTTCCTCCTGCCGGAGAGCTCGCCGTGGCGCCCTACCCCGCCGTCCGCTGCCTTGACCGGCGACCACCGCCGCACGCCTCGCCGGCGCGCACCGCCTTCGCCGTCGTCGCCCGACCCCGATCTCGCCCCGCCGGACCGAAACCGGCCGTCCCCGCTTCTCCCTGCACCGTTCCCTCGCCGGCTCGCCGACCTGCCTCGCCGGTGTTGCGTCGGAGCCGCCGCCTTGCTCTGCCTCCCCGATCCAGGAGGGATCAATGGAGACGAGCCGGCCCAGCCAACCGGCCAGCGGAGGTCCAGCGCCGGCCTGCCCCGCCTACCTCCTCCTCAGCTGGGCCGAGCCCATATGGGGTGAGCCAACGCCGGTTCCCTTATCTCTCGCCCCGTGCGACCCTTACTATCTTACGCTCAGTTTCAGATATGGAAATATGTCCAAGTCCCCCAGATTCCAGTATTATTGGGCATTTTCATCGCATCATAACTCATCTTCCTTGGCTCCAATTCGTGCGTGTAGCATATCAAAATGTTCGTCTCGACGAGTACATCATTTCATCTCTTTGCATCATTTTCATTTGAGCTCATCTTGATGCCCGAAATGCTGTTGGAAGAGGACTATGTGATGAATTTGTCAGATCTGTTTCAGCAAATGGCATTTTGTCATTTTTGCCATGATTAATGTGTGCATGCTATGATCCTGAGATCTACATGTGTTTTGTTATATGCCATGCCATCTTTACAGGGGTGCTTGCCATGTATTTTTGTGATATTTGTGGTGACTAGCACAAGCTTGCAAAGTAGCGTAATCGTTAATGCTATTTTCAGGGACTTAGAATTTCACTAAGTCCTTGTTCTATTTTTGTCTTTATGCCATATGTTCATGTTGTTTCCTAGTGATACGTGCCTCTTTTGAGGATGATCAGTAAGGATGTTTTCTAAACATTGTGGTTCTCTATCCATCCTTGTCTTTGTTTGCATTTATGGAGATCCTAGCTTGAGTCAATCGAGCTCTACTTTTGCTATTAAATGTTCCTGGCAGATTGTTAACACGTTTAGCGATTTTGCCGGGCTTGTTGCTATTGATCCGTGTATGCTATGATGTTGTTCTTTCCATGCCCAGCTTCTATGCCATGTATTATTGATGGGTGTATGCTTAGGTTTTCATGCCATGCTCTGTAGTGAGTGCATTGAACTCGTAAACATGTCTACTCGTTAACTGATTTGCATGCTCCAGTTTTCACTAAGTCTGAATCTGTTTATGTTTTTGCCATGTTCACATGCTTGCAATTGTATTCTCTGATCCCTTTTGGCTCATGGTCACTAAGGGACTTTTGTTAAGTGCTTTGAGTAGCTTCATGCCATGCCTTTCTTTGCCATGTTAAGTTCCTGTAGCTTGTAGTTTTCATGCTCTAAAGTGTGCTTCCTGATGATAAATTCCAGACTTGTGTTAATTTCACTAAGTCTGAAACCTGTATCATTTGCACTTTTGCCATGCTTGTTTGAACCTGTTAATGAGTGAATTAGCCGTAGCTCAGTGTTCATCTTTTGTCAAGCATCTTGAGTGGATCCCTGCCATGTATTTTGTTGCCATGTTTGAGTGTTGTAGCATATTTATATTGTTGCATTTAGATGGCTACTTGCTGTTTATCGCAGACCGGTGCCATATTTGTTTTGCTTGCCATTTCCAAACCGTGCATCCGATTCCGGTGATCTTTATATCGATTTCAACCGAAATCACATCACCTTTCCAGTGGCACTCTTGTATTTCCAAGTTGAGGCCAGGTTCAATCATCCCTTTCCAAATCATGCATATGCATCACATACCGCATCCCGCATATTATACCATGTTCATGTGTTGGTTGTTTACTATGTTGTGTGCTTCTTTCCGGTTTGCTTCTTCGGGTTGGTTACGGTAACGTCGTGATTGTGAGGACCAGTTCGACTACGTCCGTTTTTCTTCTTCATGGACTCGTTCTTCTTCCTTGCGGGATTTCAGGCAAGATGACCATACCCTCGAAATCACTTCTATCTTTGCTTGCTAGTTGCTCGCTCTTTTGCTATTCCTATGCCGCGATACCTACCACTTGCTTATCATGCCTCCCATATTGTTGAACCAAGCCTCTAACCCACCTTGTCCTAGCAAACCGTTGTTTGGCTATGTTACCGCTTTGCTCAGCCCCTCTTATAGCGTTGTTAGTTGCAGGTGAAGATTGAAGTTTGTTCCTCGTTGGAACATGGACATGTTGTTCCTTGTTGGAACATGTTCACTTGTTGGGATATCACAATATGTCTTATCTAATTAATGCATCTATATACTTGGTAAAGGGTGGAAGGCTCGGCCTTATGCCTGGTGTTTTGTTCCACTCTTGCCGCCCTAGTTTTCGTCATATCCGTGTTATTTTCTCGGATTTTGCGTTCCTTACGCGGTTGGGTTATAATGGGAACCCCTTGACAGTTCGCCTTGAATAAAACTCCTCCAGCAATGCCCAACATTGGTTTTACCATTCGCCACCTAGCCTTTTCTTTCCCTTGGGTAGGCCTGTCCAAGGGTCATCTTTATTTTAACCCCCCTAGGCCAGTGCTCCTCTGAGTGTTGGTCCGACCGAGTAGACTGCGGGGCCACCTCGGGGCAACTTGAGGGTTGGTTTTACTCATAGGATGTCTCATCTGAGTGTGCCCTGAGAACGAGATATGTGCATCTCCTATCGGGATTTGTCGGCACATTCGGGCGGTGTTGCTGGACTTGTTTTACCATTGTCGAGGATGTCTTGTAACCGGGATTCCGAGTCTGATCGGGTCTTCCCGCTAAAAGGAATATCCTTCGTTGACCATGAGAGCTTGTTATGGGCTAAGTTGGGACACCCCTGCAGGGATTTGAACTTTCGAAAGCCGTGCCCGCGATTATGGGCAGATGGGAATTTGTTAATGTCCGATTGTAGAAATCCTGAAGTTGATCTTAATTAAAACACATCAACCGCATGTGTAACCGTGATGGTCTCTTCTCGGTGAAGTCCGGGAAGTGAACACGGTGTTGGAGTAATGCTTGACGTAGGTTGTTCTAGGATCACTTCTTGATCATAGTTGTTCGACCGTGCTTTTGCCTTCTCTTCTCGCTCTCTTTTGCGTATGTTAGCCACCATATATGCTAGTCGCTTGCTGCAGCTCCACCTCATACGCTTTTACCCTACCTATAAGCTTAAATAGTCTTGATCGCGAGGGTGTGAGATTGCTGAGTCCCCGTGACTCACAGATACTTCCAAAACCAGTTTGCAGGTGCCGTTGTTACCGAGCAGGTGACGCAACCAAGCTCAGGAGGAGCTCGATGAAGATCTTGTCCTTTGTGTTGGGGATCTGTGTAGCATTTGGGGTAGTCTTCTTTTATTTGGTTCCATAGTCGGACCTTGATAGTATCTAGTTGATGTAATGCTTTATTCATGTAATTGTGTGAAGTGGCGATTGTAAGCCAACTATGTATCTCTTTCCCTTATGTATTACATTGGGTTGTGTGAAGATTACCTCACTTACGACATTGCTTTCAATGTGGTTATGCCTCTAAGTCGTGCTTCGACACGTGGGAGATATAGCCGCATCGAGGGCATTACACAACCCCTATGCATAAGTTCACGAGGTCACGGAACTCGCAAGTTGATCACCAAAACATACATCAAGTGGATCACGTGATATCCCATTGTCACCACAAATAAGCACATGCATGACATACATCAAGTGTTCTCAAATCCTTAAAGACTCAATCCGATAAGATAAATTCAAAGCGAAAACTCAATCCATTACAAGATAGTAGAGGGGGAGAAACATAATAAGATCCAAATATAATAGCAAAGCTCGCAATACATCAAGATCGTAACACCTCAAGAAGACGAGAGAGAGGGATCAAACACATAGCTACTAGTACATACCCTCAGCCCCAAGGGTGAACTACTCCCTCCTCGTCATGGAGAGCGCCGGGATGATGAAGATGGCCACTGGTGAGGGATCCCCCCTCCAGTAGGGTGCCGGAACAGGGTCTCGATTGGTTTTTGGTGACTATAGAGGCCTGCGGCGGTGGAACTCCCGATCTATTCTGTTCTATGATGTTTTTATGGTATATGGACATATATAGGCGAAAGAAGTCGGTCAGGGGAGCCACGAGGGGCCCACGAGGGTGGGGGGCGCGCCCAGCGGGGCAGGCGCGCCTCCCTGCCTCATGGCCACCTTGAAGCTTCCCTGACGTCTACTCCAAGTCTCCTGGATTGCTTCCGTTCCAAAAATAACTCTCCCGAGGTTTCATTCCGTTTGGACTCCGTTTGATATTCCTTTTCTTCGAAACACTGAAATAGGAAAGAAAACCGCAATTTGGGCTGGGCCTCCAGTTAATAGGTTAGTCCCAAAAATAATATAAAAGTGTATAATAAAGCCCATAAACATCCAAAATAGATAATATAATAGCATGGAACAATAAAAATTTATAGATACATTGGAGACGTATCAGCTATTCATTTAAATCAGAGAATAATGGTTGTTCTATTTATATGAGTAATATCTTTTATGGTCATGCACCCTTGATGAGTGGTCTTTTTTTATTGAATCTCGATAGTAGTGATACACATATTCATAGTATTGAAGCCAAAAGATATAAATTTAATAATGATAGTGCAACTTATTTGTGGCAGTGTCGTTTAGGTCATATTGGTGTAAAGCGCATGAAGAAACTCCATGTTGATGGGCTTTTGGAATCACTTGATTATAAATCACTTGATGCTTGAGAACCATGCCTCATGGGCAAGATGACTAAGACTCCGTTTTTCAGAACAATGGAGCAAGCAACAGACTTATTGGAAATAATACATACTGATGTATGTGGTCCGATGAGTGTTGAGGCTCGCGGCGGGTATCATTATTTTCTGACCTTCACAGATGATTTGAGCAGATATGGGTATATCTACTTGATGAAACATAAGTCTGAAACATTTGAAAAGTTCAAAGAATTTCAGAGTGAAGTGGAAAATCGTCATAATAAGAAAATTAAGTTTCTATGATCTGATCGCGGAGGTGAATATTTGAGTTACGAGTTTGGTCTTCATTTGAAACAATGTGGAATAGTTTCACAACTCACGCCACCTGGAACACCACAGCGTAATGGTGTGTCCGAACGTCGTAATCCTACTTTATTAGATATGGTGTGATCTATGATGTCTCTTACTGATTTACCGCTATCGTTTTGGGGTTATGCTTTAGAGAGGGCTGCATTCACGTCAAATAGGGCACCATCTAAATCCATTGAGATGACACCATATGAACTGTGGTTTGGCAAGAAACCAAAGTTGTCGTTTCTTAAAGTTTGGGGCTGTGATGCTTATCTGAAAAAGCTTCAACCTGATAAGCGCGAACCCAAATCGGAGAAATGTGTCTTCATAGGATACCCAAAGGAGATTGTTGGGTACACCTTCTATCACAGATCCGAAGGCAAGATATTCGTTAATAAGAATGGATCCTTTCTAGAGAAGGAGTTTCTCTCGAAAGAAGTGAGTGGGAGGAAAGTAGAACTTCATGAGGTAATTGTACATGCTCCCTTATTGGAAAGTAGTTCATCACAGAAATCAATTCCAATGATTCCTACACCAATAAGTGAGGAAGCTAATGATGATGATCATGAAACTTCTGATCAAGTTACTACTGAACCTCGTAGGTCAACCAGAGTGAGATCCGCACTAGACTAGTATGGTAATCCTGTTCTGGAGGTCATGTTACTTGACCATGATGAACCTACGAACTATGAGGAAGCGATGATGAGCCCAGATTCCGTGAAGTGGCTTGAGGCCATGAAATCTGAGATGGGATCCATGTATGAGAACAAAGTGTGGACTTAGGTTGACTTGCCCGGTGATCGTCAAGCCATAGTGAATAAATGGATCTTCAAGAAGAAGACTGACGCTGACGGTAATGTTACTGTCTACAAAGCTCGACTTGTTGTGAAAGGTTTTCGACAAGTTCAAGGAGGTGACTATGACGAGACCTCTCACCCGTAGTGATGCTTAAGTCTGTCCGAATCATGTTAGCAATTGCCGCATTTTATGATTATGAAATTTGGCAAATGGATGTTAAAACTGCATTCCTTAATGGATATCTTAAAGAAGAGTTGTATATGATGCAACCAGAAGGTTTTGTCGATCCAAAAGGTGCTAACAAACTATGCAAGCTCCAGCGATCTTGGAGTGTTCCGGAAGGACTATTTTATGTGTTCTTCCGGTGTCAAAGTTTGGATAATTACTTTCAACATTAATGGGTGTACCTGAGATATAATGTTTTATTTTTTGCCCATTAACAACCTTCGGGTTAGTACCTTCAGAATTATTTATTTTGATAGCTCCTGACCGATAAACTTCCTCGATAACATAGGGTCCTTCCCATTTTGAGAGGAGTTTTCCTGCAAAGAATCTAAAACGAGAGTTGTACAAAAGAACATATTCTCCAACTTTAAACTCACGCTTTTGAATTCTTTTATCATGCCATCTTTTAACTTTTTCTTTAAGTAACTTGTCATTTTCATAAGCTTGGGTTCTCCATTCATCTAAAGAGCTAATATCAAATAACCTCTTTCCACCGGCAAGTTTTAAATCATAGTTGAGTTCTTTGATTGCACAATATGCTTTATGTTCTAACTCAAGAGGCAAATGACAAGCCTTTCCATAGACCATTTTATAAGGAGATGTGCCCATAGGGTTTTTGTATGTTGTTCTATAAGCCCAAAGTGCATCATCTAATTTCTTAGAACAATTCTTCCGGGACCTATTGACAGTCTCTTGCAAAATTAATTTTATTTCTCTATTGCTAAGTTCAACTTAACCACTAGATTGAGGATGATAAGGTGATCCAATTCTATGGTTAACATCATACTTGGCAAGCATTTTACGGAAAGCACCATGAGTAAAGTGTGACCCACCATCAGTCATGTACGAGGAAATCGTGTACATAGGTATCTACAAGGCCAGTGAGGATGCTACGACGTTGGCCTGCCTCAACCGGCTGGAAGCCTTGGATGCCTTTGCTGAGAAGCACCTCGACCTCGCCACAAAAGTCGCCGCTCCTTAGCCGCCGGTCGGTGGCCCGGCGCACTAAGTTGAGGAGGAGGAGGTCGTACGTTCGTGGATCCATCTTTCTTCTTGCCTTCTGTAACCACCACTGCGATCGCATCATCGTGGCCTTAATTCTTATTATGCTGTTGCATTCTCGTTCCAGTCAATACCGACATGTGCGATCCCTTTGCTTAATTATATGCATCACTGTAACTAGAACTCCATCCGTCAATTTATAAGTTGAGCTTACCTTTTCCGTTAACTTCGTGCAATGTGCGGGCATCTTGCTAGAAACACTAGAATATGTCTATATAATCCGTATGTGATAGTCCATTTGAAATCTCAAAAAAGACAAATATTTAGGTATGGAGGGAGTAATATATTAGGAGTATATCAAAAAAATAGTGATTTCTTTCAAGTTTGTGAACAAATACTATTATTCTACTACTTTGGATCCGTCGCAACGCACAGGCACATTGCAGGTAAAAGGAAAAGGCATGCCGCGTTCGCGTCGCACCCCCACACGCCCAGGAATCGGGAGTATAACACGACCTGTCCAGCACGACACATAGCTTAGGGGAGGCGTGTTGCCTAGCTTTTTCACTTTCATGTGGGACCGCCGTTGAGCAAACCGACACCCCGCCCGCCGCCGGGTTGGAAAACAGAAACGAGGGGAAGATCTAGCTGTAGCACGGAAGCCAAGAAATTTGGTGTCAGACGGGGCTCGTTGATAGAGTAGGAGCATTCCATACTAGTACTACTCCTACTAGTACCAAGTTTGTACTCCTAATACTATATTACTAGTACTACCACTATACAACTAGTAGGTACGTGCACGACACATCATCGTAGGAACAAAAAACGGGAAGATCTTGTTTTGGGTGATTTATCTTTTTTTCAATCAACGTAGTATGAATAATATGATGTGGGGGGCACCCATGAAGCTTATGTGGCTTGGTTGCATGGCTACGGAAGGTTAGAGAAAAATAAATAGATAATGTGTTTATAGTGCACTACACTAAATAGATATATATACTTTGGATCCATTGCAACGGACCGACACATCTATATCTATATACCCCCTATATAGTGTGTGAAAAACTTTGAAAGTTGGTCGTTGGATGAAGCCAATCCGACGGTACAAAGATGGCAAATCCGAGCACTACTGGCCGTTGGATATCATCCACCAGATTTTGCCACATGTATAATCTAGAAGACTCCATGGTTGAACTTAATTCATGACTAAGGGCCTCTTTGATTCATAGGATTGCAGAAACACAGGAATAGGAAAAAAGTAGGATTCGAATGGCATGTTCATTGGATCGCTATAGGATTTGAGTTTGTTTGATTGTGTCACATGAAAAACAAAGGATTTCTTTCAACAGGTTGGAGTGCATGTTAGAATTCCTGTGAAACGTAGTACATCTGAATCCTTAGGAAAATATTCTACATGATTCAATCCTACGAATCAAATGACCAACGTAGGAAAAATTCCCAAGGATTCTAATCCTTCAAAGATCCTATGAAAATCCTTTGAATCAAACAGACCCTAACTTTGCCACAACTAAGCTTAGGCAAAGTTATTAGTTCTTCAAAACGAGAGAAACAAGTTGGCAAGCCTAAGGGAATCTTGCCACATTTTTTGTGTGTATGTCATGTGGGGCCTTAGTGTGGCTTGCCTAAGGTGTGGCTTGAACCAAACACTCACCTAAGTTAATCAAACTTGCCTAACCTTACATTCCACCAGATTTTGCCACATGTTAGAATCCAGAAAGCTCCACATGTACAAGCACAATGCACAAACCACCAGAATCTCATGCGTGCAATGCACGTGTACCTTACTAGTACTAGTAGTTGGTAGTAGTAAGAAAAAATTCCAGTTTTGGCACGAGCTCGTACTGCGGGAGCACCACAAGGCCTGTCGCAGGAGTTACATTTCCCTCTCGGCGCCCACGGGACCGAACTTCAGTGGCTTAGTGCCCGGCCTATGAGTCAATGACATGCGGACCTTAAATGTGGCTGGCCCACATGTCATTCTCATGGTGGTGGCGTGGTTCGCGACTCACTCGTTCGAGATGAACCGGCCGGTGGTGGCATGGCCGTGGCGAGGGTGCCACAGCTGGGCGTCGGGGCATTACGAGGCGTAGATGGCCACACCGGCGGGTACTACCTGTAGTACTTCCTCTGGTCCTTTTTACTCTCCATATTAGGTTTGTCCGAAGTCAATCTCATCCAACTTTGACCAAGTTCATATAAAAAATTATAGACATTCACATAACAACACCAATATCATTAGATTCATCTTGGAATATATTTTCATATTATATTTATTAGATATTATAGATGCTAATAATTTCTAATATAAATTTGGTCAAACTTAGCAAAGTTTGGCTTTTGGCAAATCCAATGTGCAGAGTAAAAAGGACCGGAGGGGGTACATAAGTACTCCAGCTGAGGATTGATGCCCAGGACGAAATGTGTCACAGCCGCTGGATGAAAATTCGATGGTGCGGGAGTACGGATCGGAGCACAGCAGCGGAGCAGGCAAACCGCGTCCAATCGGGTGTGTCTGTGGTTGATGGTCACCGCAGTTCAGCTGGCCCGCATGTCATGCACACAAAGGCAGACGAGCGGTGGGGCCGAGAGGGATGAGGGGCACGTCAGGGGGATGAGGATTCCCTGACGTGAACAATCCTACCATTCAGTCACTGACATGTGGGACCCATAAGCATGGGTACCACCTGTCAGCGAAGGAAAGACAGGGCAAGGCAGTGATAGCCATGTCAGAGGATCCATGTCCACGTCGGGGGACGTTGTGCCGTGGGTTGGAGCGGCGTCGCGGGGATCGCGTGTGGGTGTGGCAGTAGAAGAAACAAGAAACGTGATGGTCGACATGGTTCAACTTCCATGGACAAGCTGTCATGTCTGCTGACACATGTATATCAAAACTAGAGTGTTTATATTTCAAGCACGCGAACAAGTATTATTCTACTACTTTGGATCCATTGCAACGCACGGGCCAGCACATTGGTAGTAGTAGTGTCCATCTCTATCTCTAGAGGCCTTCCCTCGTTCATCCTTTTCTCTCACAAGATAAACTACTCATACAAATGCATCTCGATGTTCCGTGGAACGCACGAGGATGTATCCTTGGGGGTCTCTCCAGCGCGGCGTGGCCTTAGTTGCAAGTTGACGCCCCTTGAGATGCCGACGTTGAGGGGCACTCGCATTTCCTCCGATGAGCAGGTAAGATGAGTTTGATCACGTAGTAAATGCATTCTAAAGACTACTCCCATGTCCATTTCCTAATTCTCCCCCTGTCCACTGTTTCACAGGTTAGGCTCGGTGCGAGTGGAGATTGGCTTGCATATGTACAGGAGGGTACCAACATCAATTTGCACAACATTTACAACGATGACACCATTCCCGTAGAACCTTTGACCAACATTAGGATCAGCCATGCAACGGGCCACCGCATGAATTGGTACGATGGAACCACGGTGAGATTGAATAAGATAGCACGAACCTTGCACATGGCGGTCAAAGGCGGACCATGCTGTCTGCGGCCGATTTGTTGCCGTACGAGTAGGAAGACGTTGTGCTCCTTTCTAACCGCATCTTCTTGGTGACAAACCAGGGGACTTATTTTGTATGAGACACATCCTATGATATACTCCCTCTCTCCTAGTTTATTTGTTTTGAATCTTTTCGTTTTATAAGTTTCAAATTCAAATTTAGAGCTCCCCATCACATGTTGAGATTACAATGTCCATTAAATCATTGCGTGCATGTATAGTAAAGAAACAAATCTCGAGTTTGGCACGAGTTTGTGCTGTGGGAGCACCACAAGCCCTGGCGCAGGAGTAACATTTTCCTCTCAGGGCCGTCGGGACTGAGCTTCAGCGCCTTACAACACCTACCTTTGAATCAATAACATGTGGACCCGATAGGTGACATGTCCACATGTAATGCTCCCATAGGTAGAGGGGCAATGGGGCCAAGAGGGGTGAGCCGCAGGTCGGGGGACGTGTGGTTTCATGGCTTCGAGCAGCGTCATGGGAATCGCGGGTGGCTATGGTAGAAACTTGATGCTCGCCGCATTTTAGGTGGCCCACATGTCATGCACACAAGCTGGCATGTCTACGGACACATGCACTGCATACCGATCACTGGAAGGAGTAGCAGAGAAAGCTATATATGTGGATAAATAGTTCCTTATAGTCAAGCGGACCCACGCTACTACTCTGTTCCAAAGACATGCACACCATCAAAATAGTCCATCTATATCAATATACACCGAGAGGGAATAATTTTTTTTACAAGAGAGGAAATAGTTCATCCATCCATAATGCCCTCCTGCTGGTGCAGCCTTTTCTTCTTGTTGTTGTTGTTGTTGTTGTTGTTGTTGTTGTTGTTGTTGTTGTTGTTGTTGTTGTTGTTGTTGTTGTTGTTGTTGTTGTTGTTGTTGTTGTCATTCTCTGTGGGAGACGGCTTCGCAACAAGCTCTTTGGACCTTGCAGCTATCTCGAAACTCACACGGGCATCGAGGGCAGCATATTTTATCCACTCGTACGTCAAGGGATAATTCTCCCATCCAGACGACCTTAATGCCATCGTCTCGTCACCCTTCTGAAGATTTGTACCGAGCACAAAATTT
Organism: Triticum urartu; assembly: GCF_003073215.2. NCBI lineage: Eukaryota > Viridiplantae > Streptophyta > Magnoliopsida > Poales > Poaceae > Triticum > Triticum urartu. The sequence continues at coordinate 166,472,415 of NC_053027.1, read as the reverse complement.
GCTACGTCGAATAGGGATGGTGTCTGTTTATCACAATCTTCTACAGGAATTTTGATTCTGGTTTGTAGGTCAGCGATGCTTTTCAAATCAAGGTTGTACAGCTTCAGCTTCTGTTTGTCCCCTTCGATGGCTGCCCCACAGAAGTATACATCCTACCGAGACAAGAAATCGTGAAGCTCACGTGGTATGGAGGGCGAGTGTATGATGTGGTACACCAAAACATCATCTTCGTAGCACAGCTGAAGGACGGCGGCGCACTGGATCTTCCCGGGGGCACGCTCCATGTACTTTGCGTCGAGACCGATGACCCTCGTCTCTACCTTTTTCGAGGGAGTTGGATACATTGTTGATCCACTGCCGAACAACCCTTGGGTGGACGGTGACGGTGGCAACTATGCACATCGAGCCTTTGACGAGGACATGTTGGACGCTAAAAACTGCATCTCGATCTCTTCCGCCATTTGGAACCGCTGGAACGGAGGGCTATGGTTTGGAGAATTAGGATTAGATGGCTAGTCTAACTGAATTACTAGATGATTATTTAAAGAGGTTAAAACAATGTGAATGCAATGGGGTTTGGATGCAAATCAAGACGAAGGGGAGGTGAAGAAGACGACGAGAATCGGTTCCCGATGGAGAAGTAAATGGGAGAAGTGGCGTGCAGGCAGTTGATTAGACGACTAGGTAGACTAAACGAAAAGGCTATGCGGGTAGACTGATGAGTCGTACTTGTTCGTGTACGTGCCCATCCTTCCTGATAGGTGGGACCTATGCATGCAAACAGATAAAAAAATGTCATGGATACAGAACATGGATAACACTTTATATTTAGTGTAGAATCTTTCTAGTACTTTGAATTTGGCCACTACTTCTGCTGTTTAGTAACTTTCTGAATTTTGGACACTACTACAGTAAGTTCAAGTGAGTAACTGTAGTAACTTCAAGTGAGTAACTCCATTTCTGATTTTTTTACATAAAACTAACCATGATATTTGTTCCTCTGTTCTGGTCATAATTATAATCAGATTGCTGAACCCTTAATCATTCTCATAATGTTTACATGATGCACAATTATACTGCCGTCAAAACTACTCCATACACACACCGTCGAAACTGACAAGATGGTGGTGGAGGTGGGAATAAATGTTCAGTCTTGGTGCATTTTCTGTGCTTACAAAATTCAGATTGAATTTCACTACCAAAAGAAAAGAAGTGGAGATTAAATGTTGCTTTCCACTTACTTCACCTGTGTATAACTCTTTTGGTGCATTTTCTGCAGAACCTATGTGTAGCTGCAGCATACAGGCCAGTTCATCAACTGCTTGAAGAAGAAAATAAGGTGGCATTTCCTTGCCTTTAGCATACATGCCAGTTCACTTAATGTCCTCTGGTGCTATATTTCTGAGAACATCCAAGTTTTTACTTATCACTTTGCTAGCATTCACAAGTCTATTGAAGCGTGCATGTCTCTGTGAATCTTGCTGTCTACTCCAAGTAGATGGTGTGTAGCCTGGCAAAGGATACTAGTACTTAGTGCATTCTAAGTTTAAAACCACTCTAGATTTACAAGTGTTTACTGAAGATGACAAGTGTTTATTCAGTTCTAAATTTGAAGTAACTAGTAGACGAACAATATTCATATTTTTCTGTATATGAAGAAGAATAAACCTAGCTAATTCAAATAATTCCAATTTTAGGTACATGTTTTTATCAACTCTTAGTTAAGGGGTTGTGGCAGTTTTCAGTTTTCAGTTTTGTGCTGCTTGAATTGATTCTACAGGAATATTTAGGGAAGAGTCATGGCTATGCTTAGCTCTCTGTAAAATGAATGACTGAAATTGGACAATTGGAAACTTTAAGTATGTTTGCAATTGGACAAATGGTGTATAAATCCAAATAAAGAAAATAAATTCAAATGATTCAAATAAATCCAAATAAACATGGTTGATCTTCATTTTGCATAAACCTGGTTGAGTATTACAGAGTAATTGACAAGAAATTGACCTGGTTGGAATTCATATAGCAACAGTAACAGTTAACTGAACTTCTTTTGCGTGCATTTATCACTCCAAAAAACTTCCAGTAACAAGTGAGCAGCATCTGCATTTTCTCAATGAACTTTTGAGTGCATTTATCACTTGTTAGAGTATGCTACAGCTTCTGCAAATCACAAACTCCTTTAGTTTACATCTCAGTTTTAGCAAACACTACAGTTTCAGTAAAGGAGTCATAACTGAATTACAGGCACTGTAGTTTCTCTAGAGTATTGGAACACTGAACATTTTCAGTTAACTGTAGCAAGAAAAACTTCCAAAAACTAGCAGATCTCCAAGAATGCCAAGAGTATTACTCAATGAATTTGATGGCATGAAACTAAATTTTCACTATAATCTGTTCATCATTTAGCAGCAGTGTACAGCCTTTGTCCTAGATTATTTCTCTAGCTTTGTGTCCCCTGAATAAATTTCCTCCGCCTGTACTGAGAACAGTAAATTCAGACTCACCGCAACAAATTGAACAGCAGCAGTAGCAGAGGCGGGCGGGGCAGACTCACCAGCACAGGTGGGAGTGGCAGCAGAGGCGAGGCAGGGGAAAAGGCAAAAGCAGCATCAGAGGTCCACGGCACTGGCGTCGTCCACCAGTAGCAGCATGAGAGGCGGGAGTGGCCGGAATTGTCCATGGCGCCGACGGCCGAAGCGGACGAAATCGGAGGCGCAGGCGGGCGGCGAACATGGGCGGCGACCTTCAACGGGGCCGGCGACGTAGCTCGAGGAGGGCACCGGCGCAGGTCGCCTTCACGGCGGGCAGTGCAGGTGGTAAGCTGCGGCACAGGTGCAAGCGGGCGGCGGCGCTGTTGTTGGTCGCGGGCTGGGCCACGGTTCTGGTGTTGGTCGCGGCGTAGATCTAGGCGGGCGGCGGCGTAGGTGGGGAGCCGGCGATGGCTGCAAGGCGCGGGGGATGGGGGAGGAGGAAGGAAGGAGATGGACTTCTTTGTGATGTGTTTAAAACTCTGTGGGTTTTTTGCAAAAAAACAAATACACTGCCCCGTGGACAACTTTTCCCGGATGGAGGGAGTACTAGTTAAATCCAAGCTATGGGTGTGAAGCACTGATATGCCAGTACATTTGATTGTGACATGTTCTAATTTTGTACCTGAACTTTTTTTAGAAAGGGTTGTACGTCAACTTAATGTGCTAGCAGAACTTATTGTGTTGTCTGTCTGTTTTCTTTGCACAACATTCAAGATATACCCCCGTCATTGATAAAGACGATGAACCGTTATGTACGACTTTCTTGGTATCAACATAGCCCTTCCCGTAGCGATCCACTGCTTCCATCCTGATTGTGCCGCCTGCGTGAAATTTTTGTATACAAGTTCAGTGTGCTATGATGTTCTATATGATTGTGTCAACTATATAAGTTTTTACTGAGCATCAGCAATGCATATGGCTGAAAGATGTATTTACGAGCATCGACCAATGGGTCTCTCTCTCTCTCTCACACACGCACGCACACACATGCGTACACGCACAAGTGGGACCCATTGAATTATTTATTTGCTCGTGACAACTTTTAATTAGGTTCCACTCTAATCTAACTTTTTTCTTAAGTTATTAATTGAGCTCAGTGATTTCAAAAAGTTGTACAGAAGCCTTGTTTGGGCCTTTTCGGCGTCGCTGAATGTGGGCTGAGTAACCATGTTAGGTTGTATTGTACTACACAGGCCTTGTTTTCAACATCAGCAATGCAACTGGGCCAACAGTTGTACACAATATCCGGGTCAACTTGTTATTCTCCTCTCCGCTGGGCTACAAACTTTCCTAGGAGGTATGCATTAGGCTTAACAAGAAAATGGACTTTAAGAAATAATAAATGGGATGTAATTATAATAACTTGACAGTTACTATGCACCAAACACGTAATTAGTTTGAAAAATATATTATTTTTGGAATTTGAAAATTTTAATTTCATTACTTGTTGCGCGCGCAATATTTCATTGGATTTTAACGTAATACAACTTTATTTTGAAATTATATTTGACCTGACTAGAAATTTCGGATAAAAATATTTTGGATCCCATCAAAATGTGGGAATTTTTTCTGAATTCTGTTTGAGATGTTGTTTGAAATTATTAATCGTTGTCCTAGCTAGAAGTTGGGCTATACTTTTAACAAACTGTAAATGGGCTATAGTAAATTCCATTAGAATTAAAAAATGGGCTGTACATTCTTACAAATCGCAAATGGGCTATATGTTCTCTGCCAAATCCGAGCTGTGGGCCTACTAAGTTGACGCGTACCAAGGGCTTTGTCAACTTAGTCAATATAAACGATTCTAGCTGCAGTGATCGTACGATGTCCATCCAACGGCCGTAGTGCTTCTTCAACCTCTGGTCTTGTAACATCCCAAATTTTCAATTTGGAATGTTATACACTAGATCATCATTGCATATCATATTTTAATTGTATTTTGGTTGATCCTAGAAATTCTACGCAACTCAAGGACCCTCGGAGAGAGTTGGGGATTTCGTTATTTTCATATTTGAGTTTTCTCAAATTTTGAAAATAGGATCATTTGATTTTATTTATTTTATCTTCAATTATTTCTATTATAAAATTTTTGAGAGAGGGAATAAAATGACATTCCCAAAATTAAGAAATATTGAGGATTTAATAAAAAAATCAAATAAGATTTTGTTTTGGTTTTATTTGCTATTTTATTTGAATTTAGGAAAAATTACACGTTTTCAAAAATTGCATTGAGGGCCAAGAAAACGTTCATCCTGTTCTAAATATTTTATTTAGACGGTGAAAATCTGCTTTGGCATTTTGAAATTTATTTATTTCTCCAGAATTTTTGTTAGTTGCAGCGTTATTGTTTTTTTAAAGAGCCCCCCGCGCCCGACTGGGCCAAGGGCCCAGCCGAGCCAGGCCGGCCCAGCCGCCGCCGCCTCCCGCCCGGGTCGGGACCGGAGTCCCGACCGCCGCCGCCGCCGAGTCCGGGGAGGACACGCCTCCCGAGGCCCCCCCTTCCCCAAGTTCGTCGCCCCCCCTTTATAACCCCGCCGAGCCCCCACTGGAGCCCCACACCACCGCCTCCGCACGCCGCAGCCGCCTCCCGCGCAGCCTACCGCCGCCGCACGCCGCAGCCACCGCCCGCGCCGCCTGCCGCCGCCGGCGCCGCTCGGAGCCGCCGCCCCGCACCACCCGCCGCCGCCCGGAGCCCCGCCGAAGCTTCGATGGAGCCCCGAGCCGAGGTAGCCGCCGCCGGTTTTCTGAGAAAAACCACTTCGGTTTTTTAAGAAAACCCTAGTTTTCGTTTTTTAAATAGATCGGTTTTTCTCCGGTTTATTTATTTAGCGAGCGTTCGCTCATTCATTCGTTTTTCCGAACGCGTTCATCGTTTACTTCCAGTTAACGAACGTTCGTTCGTTAACCTATTCGTCGTTTTTCTTTTTCTTGGATTAAATCCGTGATTTTTCTGATCACGATTTCTGATCCGATGTTCGTTTTACTTTAACTTTTCGCTCGTCTATCGGAATCAGGCGATTCAAGCGCCTGGAGTTTCGTCTCGAAACCCTCTTTCCGTTTAACCAACTCAAACAAGTTTTTGCCTCTGTAAAAATTTCCCTAGATCTAGAATAGTAAACGAATCCTGTTTCTTTTGCTGTTTGTCTTTCGTTGCTTCGTTCGATTTGGTTCTTTTTGCCAACCGGAGTTCTTAAGTTGATCTTTCTGGTTAGATCTCTTATTTGAGTTTACCTATGCATTAGTTGAGTACTTATTGTATGATTGTTTGTTTGCGATAGAGTACCCGGAGTGCGCCTCTTGCTACTTCGAATCGCTAGGTTTCACGGATCATCAGCAAGGCAAGTAACACTTTGATCATACCTCCTACTACCCAGTTTTATTGCATTAGATCAATCCTCACACATTGCATGATTAGGATCTAATTAAATTGTGGGTTTGGGAAGTAGTTGAGGTAGTACCTATTACCTGTTTATTACCAAACCTTTGGGAGTTACTTCTATGTTTGCTTTTATGCCATGCTATGCTAGTAGACGTGGATTGGGTGAGTGAAATCCATGACAGATGTGAGTTTGTTAAATTAATGGTTTATCTAAGGTGGCAACTTAAATACACATCTGGGTGGATTGAGGCACCTGGGTATTCCAGCGATTGCCTGTTTTTCTTTTGGACCGCCACCCAGGCTCAAAGGGATCATGAGATTATTCATACTAGAAACTTCCGTGTGCAGCCACAAGCTACTATGGGCTCTAGCATAGTTGACTAAGTCATGTGAACTCTTACTGTGGTAGACTAGCAGATGTAGGGGATGTAGGTTGGTACGGCCTACCCGTTTGTAAGGTGCTAGCACTTCTGAAAGACTATGTCTCGGTCATCCGTTTCTCAAACACCATGTAGTGCGAGAAATCGCAACGTAGGAGATCGAGTCTTGTGGGGAAAAGTGTGCAAACTTCTGCAGGGTGTATAAACTAATCATGGTTAGCCGTGTCTCCGGTTATGGACGTCTTGAGTATCTAGTACTTGGATTATCATGAGAATCTCATCATGTTACTCTAATTAATTTTTTTGGGTTTTAATGATGATGCTTAATTGGGATTGGGAATGCTGTCAACCATTCTCAATGTTTAACAACTACCATGATAGTTAAATAAAAATTTATTCCTTTGTAGTAGGGAAAAATTGGCTTTATGCAAAAATTTAACCATAGAGCTTTCCACCAGCCAAATATGCATATAGAATAGCCTTATTCTTTTACTGCTCTCTATGTGTTACATTGCCAGCATATTCCATGTGCTGACCTGTTTCGGGCTGCAACGTTAATGTTGCAGACTTTTCAGACGACGAGTAAGGAGTCTTTTAGGTCGTGGTTCTATACTCAGTGATGTCGTTGGAGTTGATGGACTCACTTATCTTCCAAGCCTTCCGCTGTTATCATTATTAGATGGCCTTGAGCCATATTTATTGTAATAAGTTCTCTTTTGAGACTCTCGATGTAATAAGTGTGTGATTGCTACTCTGTTATAAATCCTTCAGGTACTATGTGGTGTCAGCATTACTGATCCAGGGATGACACCTGAGCACAAAGATTGGACCGTTTGAGGTCTGGTCGCTACAAGATGGTATCAGAGCACACGCTGACTGTAGGACACGACCACTAAGCTAAAGCCTAGATCACCACTCTCTTCTCTTTCTGACCTCTCATCTTTTCTACTCTTTTAGGATGGCGGATGCAAGGAACAAGTTCATGCAACCGGATGAAGATACACCCTTTGGACGTCATTTGAAGGAAGTCACTAGATATCTGAACATCGGAGTACCAAGCTTTACCAGAACCTACAACGCCACATTACCTGAAGAGGAGTGCTGGATGATTCAAGTTCAAGTTCCAGGAAGGACGTTCATGCCAGTCACTGAGCCCATAGAGTTTTCATTTCATGCACCAACTTGGAGTCTAGGAAAGAGCATGGCAGCTCACATCGCCATGGGACGCATTGGAGAAGTTTACCAAAATGATCTCAATTATACTATCTACCAGATTTGTGGGTGCCGAGATGAGCACTGGGAGATGATCAGCACCAAGAAGGATAGATCAATTGCAGCTTTTATCAAGGAGTTAAACTAGCACATCCGACGTTAGGAGAACCAGATGTGCACCGACATGATAGATCTGAAGAAGGCAAAGACAAGAATCAAGGAACTGTAGGAAGAACTCAAGGCTACATGTGAAGATTATGAAGAGGAAATTAAAGTACTAGTGGAGAAGAAGACGAAGAACCCAAGGAGATTCGCCCCAAAGACTACATCATCATCGACGACACCGACTCGGGTCCATATGATAGCGATGATGACTATGTAGATGAAGCTGGAGCAGATATCATGGAGTCCGCAACCGAAGAATATTTCTAGTTGACCACCCCAATAGTAGTAGTAGTCCACCATGTAAATATAGTAGTCCGAGCACTTTTGCGATAGTTAGATCGATTGTATGCCCTTGTTTGTTTGAATGAAGTGAATTATTTGCTTTTGCCTCATGTGCATATGGGTAGTGTTTTCTCTCTAGACCCCTCTCTATTCTTAAATCTCATCTTTTTTAAACCCTCAGATGCCTTCGAGATGTGACCCCGGATTTACCTTCCCACCGGAGCTCACCCAGTTGATCCAGCAGTAGAACACGTTGATGCAGTTGCTAGTCCAGAATCAGAATCAGGGGAACAACAACAACAACCCACCACCACCTGTTGATCACTTAGCCCGTTTTCTTAGGCTAAATCCGCTGGTGTTTTCCAGTAGCACTGAGCTGATAGTAGCGGATGATTGGCTCCGCAAGACAGCAAGGGAGTTGATCACGGCAGGATGGACAGATGCGGAAAAGGTGAAGTTTGCCGCATATCAGCTTGAAGGACCCGCAGCATCATGGTGGGAGAATTTCACTGCCATTTTCCCTGTCGACACTGTCACATGGGACCAGTTTCAGCAGGCTTTCCTTACTGCCCATGTTTCAGCAGGAGCTATGGCCATGAAGAAGCGAGAGTTTCGCAACTTGCGCCAAGGAGGACAGAAAGTTGGCCAGTATGTGGAGGACTTTAGTAAGCTAGCACGTTATGCCCCAGATGACGTTGCTACAGATGCAACTAAGCAGGAGAAGTTTCTGGAAGGACTGAATGATGAGTTGAGCATGCAGTTGATGGTAGCAACCTTCAACAACTACCAGGAGTTGGTAGACCGTGCTCTCATGATTGAAGGGAAGCAGCAGCAAATTGAGAACCGCAAGAGGAAGTATGGACAAGGGAAGTACAATTCAGGAGCTCGGCAGAAGCCACATTTTACCCCTAGACCGGAAGGACATTTTCAGCATACCCATGGAGGAGGTAGCTCGCACAATCATAATGGCACCAATAATGGTAATGGGAAATGGAGGAAACAACGGCCAGAACCGTACAAACCCATCAACCCCAGCCAAGAGAGACCCGAGCCAAGTCACTTGCTTTAACTGCCAGAAGACCGGACATTATTCTAATGAATGTCCTGAAGCCTAGAATGGAAATGGCAATGGAAGCTCTGGGAAGAAGCCGAACCCTTTCAACAGGGGACAGGTGAACCACATAAATGTCGAGGAGGTTGAAGCCCGGCCCGATGCAGTAATAGGTAAGTTTTTGGTTAAGTCATTTACTGCACTCGTTCTTTTTGATACTGGTGCATCGCATTCACACATATCAAGGGGATTTGTGGATAAGTATAAACTGCCAACCCAAGCCCTTAGGTCACCCATGTTAGTAACATCGCCTAGAGCAGAGTATATGGCTAGTCTATGGTGTGATCGGTTACCATTAAGGATTGGTAACTATGTATTTCCTTCAGACCTAATAGTATTAGAATCTCAAGGATTGGATGTGATATTAGGCATGGATTGGTTATCAAAGTATGAAGGGAACATTGAATGTGCCAGTAAGTCAATTTTGCTTACCACCCCAGAAGGGAGAAGGATCAAGTATGTATCCCAGCATGTGCCAAAAAGGACTCAAGTAAGCTGCCTAATAGGAGTTGTGCAGGAGGAAGTACCAGTAGTGAAGGATTTCCCTGATGTATTTCCAGAGGAGTTGCCAGGCATGCCACCGGATAAAGATATTGAGTTTTCGATTGAGCTTTTGCCAGGCACAGGGCCAATATCTAAAAGACCATATAGAATGCCCGCAAAGGATTTGGAAGAGATTAAGAAGCAGATTAAGGAGTTACTGGATAAAGGATATATCCGCCCAAGTTCTTCACCTTGGGGATCGCCGGTACTTCTAGTGGAGAAGAAGGATGGATCGTTAAGGATGGTTGTTGATTATCGAGGATTGAATGAAGTAACCATCAAGAACGAATACCCACTACCGATGATCAATGATCTGTTTGATCGATTGCAAGGAGCTAAGGTATTTTCCAAGATCGATCTGTGATCGGGATACCATCAGTTGAAGATTCGAGAACAGGATATACCTAAGACAGCTTTTACCACCAGGTATGGGCTGTACGAGTATACCGTTATGTCATTTGGTCTGACTAACGCACCAGCATATTTTATGAACATGATGAACAAAGTGTTTATGGAGTTTTTGGATAAGTTCGTCGTGGTGTTCATTGATGATATCCTGGTATATTCGAAGAATGAAGAGGAGCATAAGGAGCATTTGCGTTTGGTACTTGGTAAGCTCAAAGAACATCAGTTATATGCCAAGTTTAGCAAATGTGAGTTTTGGTTGAAGGAAGTCGGATTTCTCGGACACGTTATATCTGTAGAAGGTATAGCAGTAGATCCCACTAAGGTTGACACTGTGACAAATTGGGAAGCCCCAACCACAGTTGGAGAGATCCGGAGTTTTCTTGGACTTGCAGGATACTACCGGAGATTCATTGAAAATTTCTCGAAGATTGCGAAACCTATGACGAAGTTGTTGAAGAAGGATACCAAGTTCATATGGACTGAGGATTGTGAGGCTAATTTCCAGGAGTTGAAGAAACGCTTGGTTACATCACCAGTGTTGATTTTGCCAGATCAGACCAAGGATCATGAGGTGTATTGCGACGCTTCACGTCGAGGACTTGGAGCAGTGCTTATGCAAGAAGGAAGAGTTGTTTCATATGCCTCACGACAGCTTAAGCCTCATGAGTTGAACTATGCCACGCATGATTTGGAGTTAGCAGCCGTAGTACATGCACTGAAGACTTGGAGACATTTTCTCATTCGAAATCATTTTGAGGTGTACACGAATCACAAGAGTTTGAAGTATATTTTCATGCAGAAGGAGTTGAATCTCAGGCAAAGGAGATGGTTGGAGCTCATCAAGGATTATGATATGAGATTGCATTATCACCCTGGAAAGGCTAACGTAGTAGCTGACGCGTTGAGCCGTAAGAGCCATGTCAACACCTTAATGGCGGGAGATTTACCAAGGGAGTTAGCCAAAAATCTTCGTGAGCTATGTTTGGAGATAGTTCCGAGAGGCTATGTAGCAGCATTGGAGATTCAGTCTACTTTGATGGATAAGATCAGAGAAGCTCAGAAGACTGATAAGGAGATTGCTTCTATTAAGGAGAAAATGAGCAAAGGAAAAGCTAAAGGATTTCGTGAGGACGAGCACGATACCGTATGGTTTGAAGACCGTGTTTATGTGCCCAATGACCCAGAGTTCAGGAAGTTGATTATGCAAGAGGCCCATGATTCACCATATTCGATTCACCCAGGAAATACCAAGATGTATTTGGATTTGAAGGATATTTTCTGGTGGACCGGAATGAAGAAGGATATTGCAGAGTATGTAGTAGTTTGTGATGTATGTCAGAGAGTAAAGGCAGAGCATCAGAAGCCAGCAGGATTGCTACAGCCATTGCCGATACCCGAATGGAAGTGGGATAAGCTAGGCATAGATTTTATTACGGGATTGCCCAGAACTCGCTCAGGCTATGACTCGATTTGGGTTGTAGTCGATCATTTGACAAAGGTAGCTCATTTTATTCCAGTAAAGACTACCTATACTAGTGCCCAGTTGGCAAAGATATACATGACCAGGATTGTATGTCTGCATGGAGTTCCAAGGAGTATAGTATCAGATAGAGGAACCCAGTTTACCTCATAGTTCTCGAATCAGTTGTACGAAACTTTGGGTAACAGGCTAGAATTCAGTACAGCTTTCCATCCGCAGACAGATGGACAGACCAAGAGAGTCAATCCGATTTTGGAGGATATGCTGAGAGCTTGTGCGCTAGATTATAGATCTAGTTGGGATGAGAATTTTCCATACGCAGAGTTCTCCTATAACAACAGTTATCAATCCAATTTGAAGATGGCCCCTTTCGAAGCCTTGTACGGAAGGAGGTGCAGGACCCCGTTGTCGTGGGATGAAGTTGGAGACCGCCAGTTGTTTGGACCGGATTTGATTAAGGAGTTTGAACAGAAGGTGAAATTGATTCGCGATAGGCTCAAGGTAGCCCAGTCTAGACAGAAGAGCTACGCAGATGCAAAACGCAAGGAGACAGTTTACGAAGTCAGAGACCGAGTTTATCTTCGAGTATCTCCACTTCGAGGAGTTAAGCGCTTTGGAGTTAAGGGAAAGTTAGCGCCATGTTTTGTAAGCCCATACAAGGTTCTGGAGCGTATGGGAGAAGTAGCTTATAAGTTGGAATTGCCCGAAGGATTTTCAGGAGTTCAAGACGTGTTCCACATTTCCCAGTTGAAGAAGTGCCATGCCGAGATGGCTGATATACCACTGAGAGACACAGTACCGCTGGAAGCGATTCAGTTGGACAGTGATTTGACCTATGAGGAGAAACCAGTCAAGATTCTTGAGTATGCCAGCCGAGTCACCCGCAGCAAGGTTATTAAGTTTTGCAAAGTTCAATGGAGCCACCACACGGAGGATGAAGCCACCTGGGAACGAGAGGAAGGTCTGTTGAAGGACCACCCTCACCTATTTTCTAGCCAACCCGAATCTCGAGGGCGAGATTCATCTTAAGGGGGGTAGGTTAGTAACATCCCAAATTTTCAATTTGGAATGTTATACACTAGATCATCATTGCATATCATATTTTAATTACATTTTGGTTGATCCTAGAAATTCTATGCAACTCAAGGACCCTCGGAGAGAGTTGGGGATTTCATTATTTTCATATTTGAGTTTTCTCAAATTTTGAAAATAGGATCATTTGATTTTATTTATTTTATCTTCAATTATTTCTATTATAAAAATTTTGAGAGAGGGAATAAAATGACTTTCCCAAAATAAAGAAATATTGAGGATTTAATTAAAAAATCAAATAATATTTTTTTTGGGTTTTATTTGCTATTTTATTTGAATTTAGGAAAAAAATGCATGTTTTCAAAAATTGCATTTAGGGCCAAGAAAATGTTCATCCTGTTCTAAATATTTTATTTAGACGGCGAAAATTTGTTTTGGCATTTTTAGAATTTTATTTATTTCTCTAGAATTTTTGTTAGTTGCAGCATTATTGTTTTTTTAAAAGAGATCCCCGCGCCCGACTGGGCCAAGGGCCCAGCCGAGCCAGGCCGGCCCAGCCGCCTCCCGCTCGGGTCGGGACCGGAGTCCCGACCGCCGCCGCCGAGTCCGGGGAGGACACGCCTCCCGAGGCCGCCCCCTTCCCCAAGTTCTCCCCCCCCCTTCATAACCCCGCCGAGCCCCCCTGGAGCCCCACACCACCGCCGCCGCACGCCGCAGCCGCCGCCCGCGCCGCCGCACGCCGCCGCCGCCGCTCGGACCCGCTGCCCCGCCGCCCCGCACCACCCGCCGCCGCCTGGAGCCTCGAGCCGAGGTAGCCGCCGCCGCCGGTTTTCTGAGAAAAACCACTTCGGTTTTTTAAGAAAACCCTAGTTTTCGTTTTTTTAAATAGATCGGTTTTTCTCCGGTTTATTTATTTAGCGAGCGTTTGCTCGTTCGTTCGTTTTACCGAACACGTTCATCATTTAGTTCCAGTTAACGAACGTTCGTTCGTTAACCTGTTCGTCATTTTTCTTTTTTTCGGATTAAATCCGCGATTTTTCTGATCATGATTTCTGATCCGATGTTCATTTTATTTTAACTTTTCGCTCGTTTATCGGAATCAGGCAATTCAAGCGCCTGGAGTTTCGTCTCGAAACCCTCTTTCCGTTTAACCAACTCAAACAAGTTTTTGCCTCTGTAAAAATTGCCCTAGATCCAGAATATTAAACAAAGCCTGTTTCTTTTGCCATTTGTCTTTCGTTGCTTCGTTCGATTTGGTTCTTTTTGCCAACCGGAGTTCTTAAGTTGATCTTTCTGGTTAGATCTCTTATTTGAGTTTACCTGTGCATTAGTTGAGTACATATTGTATGCTTGTTTGTTTGCGATAGAGTACCCGGAGTGCGCCGCTTGCTACTTCAAATATCATCAGCAAGGCAAGTAACACTTTGATCATACCTCCTACTACCCAGTTTTATTGCATTAGATCAATCCTCACACATTACATGATTAGGATCTAATTAAATTGTGGGTTTGGGAAGTAGTTGAAGTAGTACCTATTACCTGTTTATTACCAAACCTTTGGGAGTTACTTCTATGTTTGCTTTTATGCCATGCTATGCTAGTAGACGTGGATTGGGTGAGTGAAATCCATGACAGATGTGAGTTTGTTAAATTAATGGTTTATCTAAGGTGGCAACTTAAATACACATCTGGGTGGATTGAGGCACCTGGGTATTCCAGCGATTGCCTGTTTTTCTTTTGGACCGCCACCCATGCTCAAAGGGATCATGAGATTATTCATACTAGAAACTTCCGTGTGCAGCCACAAGCTACTATGGGCTCTAGCATAGTTGACTAAGTCGTGTGAACTCTTATAGTGGTAGACTAGGAGATGTAGGGGATGTAGGTTGGTACGGTCTACACGTTCGTAAGGTGCTAGCGCTTCTAAAAGACTATGTCTCGGTCATCCGTTTCTCAAACACCATGTAGTGCGAGAAATCCCAATGTAGGAGATCGAGTCTTGTGGGGAAAAGTGTGTAAACCTCTGCAGAGTGTATAAACTAATCATGGTTAGCCGTGTCCCCGGTTATGGACCTCTTGAGTATCTAGTACTTGGATTATCATGTGAATCTCATCATGTTACTCTAATTAATTTTTTTGGGTTTTAATGATGATGCTTAATTGGGATTGGGAATGCTGTCAACAATTCTCAATGTTTAACAACTACCATGATAGTTAAATAAAAATTTATTCCTTTGTAGTAGGGAAAAATTGGCTTTATGCAAAAATTTAACCATAGAGCTTTCCACCAGCCAAATATGCATATAGAATAGCCTTATTCTTTTACTGCTCTCTATGTGTTACATTGCCAGCATATTCCATGTGCTGACCTGTTTCGGGCTGCAACGTTAATGTTGCATACTTTTCAGACGACGAGTAAGGAGTCTTTTAGGTCGTGGTTCTATACTCAGTGATGTCGTTGGAGTTGATGGACTCACTTATCTTCCAAGCCTTCCGGTGTTATCATTATTAGATGGCCTTAAGTCATATTTATTGTAATAAGTTCTCTTTTGAGACTCTCGATGTAATAAGTGTGTGATTGCTACTCTGTTATAAATCCTTCAAGTACTGTGTGGTGTCAGCATTACTGATCCAGGGATGACACCTGAGCACAGAGATTGGACCGTTTGAGGTCTGGTCGCTACAGGTCTTCTTGCTCCAGCCGCCCAAAGTAGCGCCGGTCGTGTCGCGCTCCTGCCTCCCGTGGCCGGCTGTGATGTCGCGGAGGCCTCACCGCCCCATACTACTCCCACCGCTGGCCAGGCCATCCCTCTACTCACCCACACCTCATGTTATTCTGCGGCGACGACAGCCTCTCACCGCAGCCGAACCAGTGAACCCTTGTACTCCTCTCCGCGCGGGCTTCCACTGTTGCGTCTCCCCCGGTTCCGCGTCGTCCCCTTCCTAGGCCTCGCCGTCATCCAGACCACCGCCCTGGTGCTCTCGACGCGGCGTGGTCAACATGGTCAACGACTGACTTCCATCGAAAGAGTACTGTACATGGAGAGGCTAACAGCTGGGTCCAGGCGGCCGCAAGGAAGTGCCTCCTTATTACGTGCAAAATAATTATTCCTCCACCTAACAGCAGGGACCCACAAGACGGGCCACCTTATTTCGCGAAAAAAACGTTTCTCCCCTGACTGCTGGGACCCACCGGACGGGCCAGCGTATTTCGCGAAAAAAACGTTCCCCCTGCTGTCAGCTCGGACCCACCGGAAGTGCCTCCTTATTACGCACAAAAAAAATGAATACCCCCTGCTAGCTGGCACCCACCAATGGTGGGAGGCTGACTTGTGGGCCTACTAAGTTGACTGGGACGGGGGCCTTTGTCAACTTTAGTCAATATGAACGATTCTAGCTCCAGTGACCGTACGATGTCCATCCAACGGCCGTAGTGCTTCTTCAACCTCTGGTCTTCTTGATCCAGCCGCCCAAAGCAGCGCCGGTTGTGCCGCATGCTCCTGCCTCCCGTGGCCGGCTGTGCTGCCGCGGAGGCCTCACCGCCCCCTACTATTCCCACCGCCGGCCAGGCCCTATGGCGACGACAGCCTCACACCGCAGCCGAACCAATGAACCCTCGTACTCCTCTTCGCGCGGGCTTCCACTGCCGCGTCTTCCCCGGCTCCCCGTCGTCCCCTTCCTAGGCCTCGCCGTCGTCCACCGCCCTGGTGCTCTCGGCGCGGCATGGTCAACGTGGTCAAGGAATGACTTCCATCGGACGTGGACTGTACGTGGAGAGGCTGACAGCTGGGTCCACGGCCGCAGTAAGGAAGTGCCTCCTTATTATGTGGAAAATAATGATTCCTCCACCTGACAGCTGGGACCCACCGGACGGGCCACTGTATTTTGTGAAAAAACGTTTCCCCCTGACTGCTGGGACCCACCAGCTACATCTTCGCACGCAAGGAAGTGCGTCCGGGCAAAAAACACGATTCACCCCCCTGACTGCCGGGACCCACTAGCTACATCTTCGCAGGCAAGGAAGTGCCTGACAGTCGGGACCCACCTGGTCAAAGCATACGTAGCGTTGTCATTCTGGTCGCGAACGTGTACGTACATATATACTGGTGGATGTAGAGGCGCGCACGTGTCGTAGTAGAGGCGCGTATGTGTCGTAGTAGAGGCGCGCACATTGCATGTACACGTACATACAGCGGCCAGGGTGCAAGAAAGAAAATACGGCCACGTATGTGTACATACGGGCGGGGTCTCGAACGCCTACTCGCGCATACGTACGGCCAGGGCTCGTGTACATTGCTGGGTCGGAACGGAGAAACAACGTCATCGTCGTGTTCATGGGGAGGCAACGGAATGCGTCATGTTCATGGGGAGGCAACGGAATGCATCGTGTTCATCGGGAGGCAACGGAACGCGTGGGAGCCAACCGGCTGGGTCGGAACGTAATGCGTGGTCATGTTCATCGGGAGGGCTTGGACGGAACAGGCGATGGAAATGAGGCCTGGCTTACCGCACAACGGAGGAAACGGACCTCCTATGTTCGGAACGGGGTCCTGTTGATCGGGAGGGGTCTGGCGTACCGCAAAATGGAGGAAACGGACCTCCTACGGTCGAAATGGGGGTCCTGTTGATCAGGAGGGGTGTGGCCTACCGCAAAACAGACGAAACGGACTTGTGTTGGAGCGCTACGGTCGAAACGGGGGTCCTTTTCATCGGGAGGGGTGTGGCATACCGCAAAACGGGACTCCACGGGATACTGTTCATCTCCACCGTCGACCTCCTCCAGCCTCCACGGGCTACCGTCGACCTCCTCCAGCCTCCACGGGCTCCTATTCATCCAACCTCCACCGCGCGCTACTCCACTGGTTACTATTCAACCACCCCTCCACAGGCACCCCTCCACCGTCTACTGTTCATCCAGCCCTCCACACCATGGGGTCCTGTTCAACCACCCCTCCACCATCTACTGTTCATCCAGCCCTCCACCACACCATGGGGTCCTGTTCATCCAAAGGCAACGCCACCGCTCACTGTTCATCCACCCACCCCCCCGCAACACTCACTGTTGATCCCAGAGGCAGCATCGATCGGCTTCAGTTAGCAGCAGTAGCGAAGGAATCGCTCGATCGGGTTTAGTTAACATCCATTGATCGATCGCTCAGGTTCAGTAACGCGTAGCCTGCAGTGCAATCGCTCAGGTTCAGTTAGAGCCCAACGCCTCGCTCGATTCAGTTAGAGCCAACTCCTTGCACACACGCGCGTACGTGTACGAGAGAGACGCACATCGCTCGGCCCCCGATCTCCCACCGTAACCGGGAACTCCCCAAAATTTTCCTCGCCCTCGCTTCTACCATGGTTTTTTCCATCATGGACGGCCCAAAGAATGTCATGCAGCTGCGTCTCCGGCCCGCCCAGGACGAAAAGCCCATTTTCTATCATGATTTTTTGTCATAGAAGTAGGAGCCCACCACATCTATGATGATACCGAGTTTTGTCACAATTATCGTCATAGAAGTGTCATATGTATGACAGAAAAAAATTTCGTTCGGCCCAAAATGTCACGGATGTGTCTTTTTTTTGTAGTGTTGTGTTGTGAAGTTTTGAAGTTTTGGGTAAAGATTTGATGGATTATGGAACAAGGAGGGGCAAGAGCCTAAGCTTGGGGATGCCCATGTCACCCCCAAGATAATCTAAGGACACCTAAAAGCCAAAGCTTGGGGATGCCCCAGAAGGTATCCCCTCTTTCGTCTACTTCTATCGGCAACTTTACTTGGAGCTATATTTTTATTCGCCACATGATATGTGTTTTGCTTGGAGCGTCTTGTATTATTTGAGTCTTTGCTTGTTAGTTTACCACAATCATCGTTGCTGTACACACCTTTTGAGAGAGCCATGCATGATTTGGAATTTGTTAGAATACTCTATGTGCTTCGCTTATATCTTTTGAGTTATATAATTTTGCTCTAGTACTTCACTTATATCTTTTAGAGCACGGTGGTGGATTTTTTTATAGAAAATATTGACTCTCATGCTTCACTTAGATTATTTTGAGAGTCTTAATAGCATGGTAATTTGCTTTAAATCCTAATATGCTTGGTATACAAGATTAAGAATAAAAATTCTCTTATGAGTGTGTTGAATATTATGATAAGTTTGTGTCGGGTGGTAGGTGCGACATATGCCAACGGGTGGCTTATCATTGTGGGAGCCAGTAAGACGTCGCCGGTGCCTGGAAGCGGGATGAGGCAAAGACATGCACGCCGGCGAATCTTACCCAGCTTCGGGGCTCTCCGTGGAGATAACACCCCTACTGCTGCTCTGCGGGGTCTCCGCATGATCACTAGATGAATGAGTGGCTACAAGGTGCTCCTTGAGCTATTTGCGAGAAGAAGAAGAAGGGCACGACTAGCTCTCCTCTCCTCTCTATGTGGTTTCTAAAACTAGCTCTCATCCCCCCTTTGCATGGGTGCCCCGGGGGGTTTATATAGGCTCACCCCCCGGGGGTACAATGGTAATCCGGATGGGCGTGGGCCCCAGCCGTCTGTGTCTACGCTCGCCGGCTTCTGCGCCGGCTGCTGGGGCCCGCCGGCTGGTGGCTCCCGCCGGCTGCCAGCTTCTTGGTCGACGGGCAGGCCCCATTGTCAAGGACCTTGTCGGTGGCTGGTTACTGTTGCCTCACCCTGGTGACGAGGGCTTCGCCGAGGTGGGCGTGGCTACAGTGCCGCCGCTCGGTGGGCGATTGCTGTAGCCTCACCGCGTCTTGTCTCCTTAATGGGGCGCCTCCTTTGAGGGAGGAGGCAAGCCGGCTGTGGGGAGCCGGCCCTCTCTTGGGCCGACTGGGGGAGGCCTGGCCGCCTTCGAGTGTCTCTCTGCCTGGAGGGGCCCACCGCCCGTGGGCCGCGCTGACAGCCCGTCGTGGGTGGCGTCAGGGTCAACATGGCAACAGTGCCGCGCCGGACGGGTCATGGCCACCCCGTACGACGCACTGTGCCGGGCGTGCTCCGGGATTCGGGGGTGGCAGGCTTTACTGTAGCCACGCCCCGTCTCATCGCCGTTATGTGGATGCAGACTTCGAGGGTACGATCTTGACCGCTTTGCGGGAGCCGGCCTCTTGGAGTCGGCCTTCTCGTGGCCGGCTTCCTAGAGCCGGCCCTCCCGTGGCTTTCTTCATGAGGGCTAAAGTCGGGCCGCCTCCCGATAGTCGGCCTGGGAGACAGCCGGCAAGGGGAAGGCGGCCCCATGACTTGGATTCTTGAGGGCCGGATCGGCTCGTAATTTTTTCAGAAGGGCCAGGGGGAGCTGGCTAGGCTACCCGTGGTCATTTACTCCGACAGTAGTCCCCGAAGCTGATCGAGCTTCGAGGCTGACAAAGGGACGAGAAGCTTGGTCAGCTTCCTATCCTGAGGAGCCGGCTTTGCTTATGCGTGCCGTCTTCGGAAAGCTCTGTTTCTTGTAGGCGGGAACGTGGGTCGGCTTGCGAGCAGACCGCGCGCCATCCCGCGGGCCACGTGGCAAGGAAAACCTGCCAACGCACACGCGCGATGGGACACAGCCGCAGGCCCGGGCCCGCCACTCCTAGGCCTCGGCCCGAGCGCGGATCTTCTGCGGCCCACACGGACCTCTCGCCTTCCCGAGGCGGTTTTATTACGCCATCAAGGCGCAATAATCGCGGGACGTGGGGGAGTGGGCGCAGTTGATCCCACGTCCCCCCACACCACGCCTCCTCGGCTCCGCCGCGTGGGTCTATAAGTAGGGGAGGAGGGGGAGCGGCAGAGGCTCGCACGCTCTCCCTCGCTCCGCCCCTTCTCGCCTTCCTTCTTCTTCCCTTCGCCGCCGCAGCGACCCATTGTCGCGCCGCTCCACCGTCGCATCGTCTTGTTCCTCGCTGCGTTGTTCCCATGGCGTTGTCGAGCTCGTGGGATGGCTCCAACGTCCACGAGGACCACGTTGAGTTCCTCCGCCGGACGCGGCGTCTACCAGGAGAGAACTACGTGCGGGTTCGCCAGGCGCCGGCGGGGGAGATTTCGCCGGCACCGGAGGAGGGCGAGCGGGTAATCTTCCGCTCGCACTGCCTGTGCGGCTTAGGCCTCCCGGCGAGCGGATTCCTTCGCGCTTTTCTTGAATTCTACCACCTCCAGCCGCATCACCTCACGCCCAACAAGGTGATGCTGCTGTCGGCTTTCGTCACCTTGTGCGAGGGCTTTCTTGGGGTTCTCCCCACTCTCGAGCTCTGGGGAGAATTCTTCCAGAGCAAGCTCGGCACCGTTGTCACGGGCGTGCCCGCCCCCTGCGGAGCCTTCATTGCCATGAGGCGGACGGGCGAGAACAATCCGTTCCCGCCCATCCCGCTGATCCAATCGGTGAAGCTCTGGCAGAAGTCATACTTTTACGTGAAGAACATCGCCCAGCAAGGCGACTACGTCAACCTGCCGGCTTACGTAGCCGGCCCGCCGGCTGGGAGGCAACCTTCGTGGAGCTACCGGGCCAGGCCGTTGTCTCAGGCCGGGAACGCAGCCATCTCCTGGCTCCGGGTGATGATCCAGTCGGAGGGCCTGACCGGAGCCGACCTGGTGGCCGCCTTCGTGGAGCGTCGAGTACTTCCACTCCAAGGCCGGCCTCACATGATTTGTCAGATGAGCGGCCGCTTTGACCCGTGCCGGCTGAGCACCAGGGAGATGCCTCATGCCGAGGTGTCTTACATGGTGAACTACATCTCCAACTGCAAGCTCACCGAGGATTGGCGATACGGCAAGGGGCCGTATTCTCGCGCCAACCCTTCGCCTGCCGTAAGTTTTTCTTATTTTCTTCCTTTTGTAGCCGGCCTCATGATGGCCGACTTCTGATCAATTGTTTTGCCCTCAGCAGAACCCACTTCTTCCACCGACGGCCGGGGCCGCAGGGGTAGAGCGCCAGCTCCTCCCTGACCGCATGGTGGACGACGTCGATGATCCGGACTTGGGAGCGGCCGCCATGGAAGATGCCATCATGGGGGAAGGCGACGAGGCAGGAGGCGCGGGGCTCGGGGCCGGCCTCAAGGACTGGGCGGACGATGACGAGGTCGAAGCCGCCCCGCACCGCCAGCCGGCGCTTGATCATCAAGGCACGGGCCCGTCTGCCGCGCCGGCTGCCCGTGGCGGTGCGCAGAAATGCCGGGCCGCGTCGACCTTCTTCGGCAGCCGGCCGAAGAAATCCAAGGCTTCCACGGCGGCGACCAAGCCGGATGAGGCGGCCGTGAAGGCGGACCGCTTCCGCAAGGCGCTGAAACAGCCGCAGGCAATGTCGGCGTAAGTCGTCAAATGTCTTGTAATTTCTTTTTTGTTGTCCTCTTCGATTGAGGCTCTTGTAAACCTTTCTTTGCTCGCCGGGCAGGGCACCGCTTTCCCTCGAGCGAGGTCCTGGCGGCTCCGTAGTCGGGCCGACTGGAGGGTCCTCAGGCTCCCGCCGCGTGGATCCCCCCGCCGACCTCATGGAGGCCATGGAGCGGAATGCACGGGAGGCGCGGGAGGAGCGGGATGGGGCGGAGCGAAGGACCGCCCAGGCGGCGAAGGAGTAGGCCGACGCGGCGGCCAAGGTCCGGGCGGAGGCGGCAGCCGCAGAGACGGAGGCGGAGGCATCGCACAACCAGCCTCCGCTGCTCATCGTTCCCCTCCGCGCCGTGGCCCCCGACATCCCCGTGCCCCCTTCGGAGGAGGTTGACCAGGACCCGCCGGTGATGGAGAGGAGGGGGGACCACGTGGTCTTCGTGGAAGAGGCGACGCAGACGGCGCCGACTGGAGCGGGCCAAAGCGGCCAACCAGCCGCGGCGCCAGAGCAGCCGGCCGGGGGCGAGCCGAGGTAGGGGCCGGCCTCGAGGTGCAGCCGGCATTTCACCGACGCGCAGGGGGAGGTACCTCCGCGCCGGAGCCGCATCGAGCTGCGGGCGCCAACCAGACGGCGGAGGCCCTAGAGGCGGCCAGCACCAGCACGTCCGAGTGGACGCCCAGCGGGGGGACGGCCGAGCTGAACACGGCGGCTTAGGAGGTCCGGAACCGGCTTCAAGCCCAGGCCGCTTCGCTGCAGCGATACACCCAAGAGTTCCTCGCGACGCGGGCCATCATCCGGGTAAGCCCTCTGGCCTTGGTTGTTTTGCTTTTTTGATTTCTTCCGTGGGGGCGCATCAGCGCACCCACTGGGTGTAGTCCCCGAGTTCCGAGTCGGCTGCTGAGCAGGCGGCTTGGAACTTTCTAGGTCCTGACAGCTATCTTATTCTTGCATCCTGTCTGATCTTCCAGGAATACCATAACCTCCGCGCTGCTGCCTTCTACTCCCAGACTCAGGAGCTGGGTCGGAAAACCGAGGACCTGACCAACAGCCGGAGTGTGTGCTATGTCTCATTCATCTCCTGTGGGGGCGCGTCAGCGCACCCACTGGGTGTAGTCCCCGAGATTCGGGCCGACTGCTGGGCAGTCGGGTCGGATCTTCCCTGACGACTTCTTCCTTATTGATTTTTCCTTTGTCTTCATGCTTGCAGGAGCCAATGCCGACTTGAGGGGCAGCTCAGCGGGGCCCAGGCTGCCCTTCGCGCCAAAGAAGCCGAGTACAACACCTTGGTCCTGGAGCGTGATCGCCTGGCCAAGAAGTTGGCCGACCAGGAGGAGAGCCACAAGGCGGCCCTGAAGAAGGCGCAGGACAGCGAGGACGCCCTCAAAGCTGAGTTCGAGACCGAAGCGGCGGGCTGGGCTGAGGCAAAACAAGCGCTGAGCGAGGGCTTCGGCCGGATTGAGGATCTGATCGATGGTAGGCCGCCTTCCTCACTCCTTGCTTGCCCCTTGCCCCCTGATTTGTGTTCTGACTTGTGCTGCTTTTTGTTCTTTGTGCAGACTACTTCCCCGGCTACTCCGTCTTCGCGACCCAGACCATCGAGGCCCACCGCGAGGCGCCCTGGTAGGCGGGGGCTGAAATCGCGCCGGACGCGAGCCGGACGCTTGAGGAGCAACTCTTGGCGGTCCAAGCTCGGCTGCAGCCGGCTCACCGCATGCTCCGCTGCCTCCAGTGCGTCGGGGCGCAGGTGTTGGCCGCCCTCTGGCCAGGTGAAACGATTCCTCATACCCCGAATCAGACTGCCGACTGGCTGGAGGTTGCGGTTGGCCGCTTCGAGGCCTGGAAGGCATCGGCAGCCCGGCTTGGAGCTGGGCGGGTGCTGGAGTTCGTCCAAGCCTGGTATCCCGGTCTGAACCTGGACCAGCTGCGCACCTGGCGGCTGGAGGCCGACGAGGAGATGGAGGAGATGTGGCCGGCTATCGCTCAGCGTGCCTCGACGATCGCCGAGTGCACTGACATCAGCGTCTTTGCTCCTGAAATAAATGACAACGGCGTTGCCCAGCCGGAGGAATGGTTTGGGATGGACCCGGCAGCGGGTGAGGACTTGGCGGAGGAGATCGCTTCCAGTGATGAAGGTGAAGACGACGAAGGAGAGGAAGGCGAAGACATCGAGCCGGCCGGTGAAGCGGTCAGCCAGCCCCAGCCTGACCGTGCCTCCAGCAATGAGGCGCGTGTTAGCGCGCCCTCTGCGGGAGGTGGTGATCCAGCCGAGGTTCGCCAGCCGGCCACTCTTCCAGCCGGCACTGCCGTCTCTACCGACCTGCCCGACTCGCCAGTCGCTCCCTTGGCTTAGTCTGCCATCCTTGCTTTTCCTGCTTGTTACTCTTTGAACAATTTTTGTTAAACTTGCGCAGTTCCACCCACTGGGGGTGTATTCAAACTATGTTGAATGCTGGCCTTTCGAAGGCCTTTTGTGTAAATATGATCGTGTGTGTGTTTGGCTTCCATTCGCATATGCTTTTTATCTTTAGGCTGTTTCCTTTGCCGCCTTCCCCTGGCTGCTGTCTTCCCAACCGGCAGCTGCTCTGCAGCCTGCGGCTAAGGAAGAACTTGGCTATATTTATTTATTTTATTTTTGGGGAAGGCAAGTACTCGAGATTTCTTAGATTGAAGCGAGGTGAATGGAAGCCGGCCGGCCGGCTACTTTGGTAGTCGGTCAGTGGTGGGAGAAAACCGGCTTTTGTTATATTAGTCCGTTAGTCCCTAGCCGTTTTTCGTGTGGGCGTCCTTTCCTGCCTTTAACTCTTGCCAGCCGGACAACCGGTTCTTCGAACTGCGACTTTTGGCAAGAGAGGGCTTGGGTGCCGGCACACTACTTGTCTGACCGCGAGTAGGACTTCTAATATAACTGAAGGCGGCCAGTCCCCGGGCCGACTAGTCGAACCCGGTGCCGGGCGAAAAAAGTGAATGTAATTATATGATCATAAGCATGATACTCTTCATTTATAGATAAAAGATGGCCGTCCCCGAGCTCTCCTCGGGGGGCCTATTGTCTCGTACTTAGTACAAAAAGTTAGCGTGATACATACTGCATTTCAACTGTAAAATCTTCGGAGGAGGTTGGCATTCCATGGTCGTTCCGACTCTTTGCCGGAGTCGTCTCTCTTTCATGCCTTCGACTTCTGTGCGTCGATCAGGTAGTAGGAGTCATTTCCCAGCGCTCTGCTGATGACGAAGGGGCCTTCCCTAGGGGCCGAGAGCTTGTGCTGGCCGGCTGTTCGCTGGATCAGCCGGAGCACGAGGTCGCCTTCTTGGAAAGATCTTGGTCTGACCTTCCGGCTGTGGTAGCGGCGCAAGCCCTGCTGGTAGATGGCGGACCGGCTGAGGTCTAACAGGCGGCCTTCTTCCAGCAGGTCGACGCCATCTTCTCGTGCTTCCTTGGCCTCCGCCTCTGTGTACATGGTTACTCGAGGCGAGTCAAACTCGATGTCGGTTGGGATGACCGCCTCGGCACCATACACGAGGAAGAAAGGAGTGAAGCTGGTTGAATTGTTTGGGGTAGTGCGCAGACTCCATAGGACGGCCAGCAGCTCATCGAGCCAACAGCCGGCCGAACGTTCCAGTGGTACGACTGGTCGGGGCTTGATGCCGGAAAGGATGAGGCCGTTGGCTCGCTCGACTTGGCCGTTTGACTGCGGGTGGGCAACGGACGCTAAGTCCAACCGGATGCCCTGCGTCGCGCAGAAACGTGCCAAATTCATGCCGTTGTCGGTGATGATGCTGTGTGGCACGCCGTAGCGAGTTGTTATATCTGTGATGAATGTCACGGCAGTCGGCCCATTCAGCTTCTTGATCGGCTTTGCCTCAATCCATTTGGTGAATTTGTCCACGGCGACAAGAAGATGTGTCATGCCGCCGCGCGCCGTCTTGAATGGGCCCACCATGTCCAGTCCCCAAATGGCGAAGGGCTAAGTGAGGGGAATGGTCTTGAGTGCCGAAGCCGGCATGTGTTGCTTGGAGCTGAAGACTTGGCACCCTTTGCAATGTTTAACTAACTCCTTGGCGTCATCCAAAGCCGTCGGCCAAAAGAACCCATGGCGGAAAGCTTTGGCGACGAGTGATCTTGAGGCCGCATGGTGGCCACATTCTCCTTGGTGGATGTCTCTGAGGATTGCAATGCCCTTCTCTTGCTCGACGCATCGCTGGAAGACTCCAGTGACACTGCGCCTGACGAGCTCTCTATTGACGATTGTGTATGCTCCGGCTCGGCGTTGGACTTGTCTTGCCTCTGTTTCGTCAGCCGGCAGATCTTGGTTTATTAGGAAGTTGAGGATGGAATGAGCCCATGATGGAGCTGCGACTTCTTCTATTGCCAATACGGCTACTGCGACCAGGGCGGGCAGGTTGGGTGGTGAAATGCTAGAGTCGGCCGCCGCCTGTTGTGTTGGTGCAGTCCCCGGACCGACTACCGCAGTCCCCGAGCCGGGTGTGGCAGTCCCTTGGTCGGGCGTAACTACGGAAGTCCCCGAGCCGCCTACTAATGTCCCCAGGACGACTATCGAAGTCCCAGGGTCACCTACTTGGTTCTTCGAGCCGGACCCGGCCGCGTCGAGGTCAGGCGGCACGAAGATGGAATTAGAATCTGGAGACGGCTTGATAGACGGCTTGAGGAGGCGTTGCAGAGAGACACCGGTTGGTATTGCCTGCCGAGTGGAGCCTATTCGAGCCAGGGTATCAGCTGGCTCGTTGTCGGCTCGCGGTACGTGGAGGAACTCGCATCCTTCAAAGTACCCACTAATCTGCTGAACGAGGAAGCGGAAGCTTGCCATATTTGCGTCCTTGGTGTCCCAGTCGCCGGATGATTGCTGGACTACCAAGTCCGAGTCGCCGTAACATAGGATCCGTCGTATGCCGAGCTCTTTGGCAAGCCGGAGCCCGTGTATGAGCGCCTCATACTCGGCCACGTTGTTGGAGGCGGCAAAGTGAATTTGCAGCGTGTATCTGAGCTTGTCGCCTTTGGGAGAGGTGAGGATGACGCTGGCTCCCAAGCCGGTGCGCATCTTGGACCCGTCGAAGTGCATGCGCCAATGAGTGGAGTCGGGAGCTGGTGGTAGGTACTGGGTCTCGGCCCAGTCGACGAGGAAGTCGGCCAATGCTTGGGACTTGATGGCGGTGCGAGGCTGGTAGAAGATCGTGTAGGGAGCCAGCTCGATGGCTCATTTCGCCACCCGGCCGGATGCATCCCGGCTGCCTATGATCTCGGCAAGCGGGGCGGTGCATACGACCGTGATGGGGTTCTCTTGGAAGTAGGGCTTCAGCTTCTTGGTGGTGAAGTACACGCCATAGCACATCTTCTGGTAGTGCGGGTAGTTCTGCTTCGAGGTAGACAGCACCTCGCTCAAATAGTACACCGGCCTCTGGACCGGCTGGGCTCGGCCCTCTTCTGGGCGCTGGACTACGATGACGGTGCTGACCACCCGACTGGTTGCGGCAACGTAGAGGAGCATGGGCTCTTTCTCAGTCGGCACCGCCAGGACAGGCGGCGTGGCCAGCATCTTCTTCAGCTCGTGAAAAGCTTGGTCGGCTTGGTCGTTCCACTCGAAGTGAGTGGTCTTCTTCATGAGGCGGTAGAGGGGGAGAGCTTTCTCTCCGAGCTGGCTGATGAAGCGGTTCAGGGAGGCCAAGCACCTGGTGAACTTCTGGATGTCTCGAAGTTTGGTGGGAATCGCCATTCTCTCAATGGCCTTGATCTTTATTGGGTTGCATTCGATGCCGCGTTCGGAGACCAGGAAGCCTAGGAGCTAGCCGGCTGGCACTCCAAACATGCATTTCTCGGGGTTGAGCTTGATCTGGAACCGGCGCAGGTTCTCAAATGTTTCCTTGAGGTCCTCCAGCAAGGTGTCGCGCTTCTCTGTCTTCACCACAATGTCGTCTACATAGACGTGGGCATTTCTGTCGAGCTGCTTGAGGAGGCACTTCTGCATGCAATGCTGAAAAGTGGCACCGGCATTTCTCAAGCCGAATGTCATAGTCAGGTAGCAGAAAGCTCCGAACGGCGTGATGAAGGCGGTCTTTAGGCGGTCAGCCGGATCTAGCTTTATCTGGTGGTATCCTGAGTAAGCATCCAAGAAACTCAACAGCTCGCATCCGGCCGTGGAGTCTATCACTTGATCAATCCTTGGCAGGGCAAAGGGATCTTTGGGGCGGGCCTTGTCGAGGCTCGTGTAGTCTATGCACATGCACCACTTGTTGTTCTTCTTTAGCACGAGGACCGGGCTGGCGAGCCACTCTGGAAAGAAAGCCTCCATAATGAAGCCGGCTGCCAGAAGCTGGGCTATCTCCTCTCCCACAATCCTTCTTTTCTCCTCCGACAGTTGGCGGAGGGGTTGTTTGACTGGTTTTGCGCCTTCTCGGACGTGTAGCTTGTGCTCGGCGAATTCCTTCGGAACACCTGGCATGTCCTTAGGGGACCATGCAAAGATATCCCGATTCTCACGGAGGAAGTCGGCGAGCTCGCCTTCCTATTTGCTGTTTAGGTTTCCCCCGATTACGACAAACCTTTCTGGATGCTCGGGGTCAAGAGGTATCTTCTTTGTCTCCTTGGCCGGCTGGAAAGATCCTTGGGCGTCACACTCCTTGGGATCGGGGGACAGGGCCGGCTGTTTGCCGGCCATGGCCACGACTCGGTCCAACATCTTCTTTTCTTCGGCAATCACAAGGGACTCGGCTAGCCGGCTGCTGGCTGCAGCGCACTCGGAAGATTTCTTGTAATCGCCGGTTATGGTGATGATGCCCTTGGTGCTCGGCATCTTCATCTTGAGGTAAGCATAGTGGGGAACAGCCATGAACCTGGCCAAGGCAGGACGGCCAAGAAATGCATGGTAGGGGCTCTCGAGGTCCACCACTTCAAACCAGATCGCTTCTCGGCGGAAATGTTCCTTGTCCCCAAAGAGTACATCAATCTTGATCTTGCCAATGGGAGCGCAGGACAGGCCAGGTACAATGCCATGGAACACAGTCCGAGTAGGCATGAGTTGCTTCGTCTTGACGTTCAGCTTCTCCAGGGTGTCACGGTACAGGATGCTGATGCTGCTCCTGCCGTCTATCAGCACTCGGGAGAAACGGGCGGCGCATCTGTCTGTTGCAAGGGTGGCATCCAAAACCAACGCATAAGAGCCGGGAGATGGCATCACCTCTGGGTGGTTGGCCCGGCTCCAGCTGATAGGCTTTTCTGACCAGTGCATGTGCTCGGCGGGGTTGGCAGCGACCATGTTGACTTCTTGGTGCTCTTGGCATCTGCTACGCCGGCCTTCAGGCTGGCTTGTATAGACGACGTAGGCGGCATGCTCGTCGGGGAACTCATCATGCACAGCTCCGACTGCTGGCCGAGCGGTTGGTGGCTGCGGAGCCGGAGGCAGCGGGCCAGCAGGCGGAGGCGGCGCGAGCCCTTCGCCTTTGGAGATTCGGGTCAGCCAGTGGCACTTCCGGGTTCTGTGGTTGGACGGCTTCGCACCGCTGTGGAACTTGCATGGGGCATCGAGAGTTTGCTCGTAGGAGAAGGCCGGCTGCCAAGCCGGCCTGCCGCCCATCTGCTTCTTGGGTGCGGGCCGCCCTTCGGGCTGCTCGTCCTCGACCGTGGCCACCTGCCGACTGGTGGAGATCGGCACGGTGCCCTTGCGCTTGTGGTCGTTCTGGTAAGGGCGTCGGCCGGAGTCCCCAGCCGGCGTCTTGGGCGCCGGGTTGATTACCTTCCCAGACGCATCTACCCGGAATTCAGTCTTCATTGAGGAGTCGGCGGTGGCGTACTTGTTCGCTATGACCAGAAGCTCGTCGAGGGTAGTCGGCTCGTCGCAGAGGAGCTTGTGCTTAAGGAGGGTGCCTTCTCGACATCCGGCGATGAAGTACTCTATGGCTTGCACCTCGTGCACCCCTTCGCAAGAGTTGCGGAGCTCGGCCCAACGCGTGAGGTAGTCACGAGTGGACTCGACGGGGCCTTGTACGCACAAGGAGAGCTGTCTGGGCTTGGGGGCCCGCTTGTAGGTGCTGGTGAAGTTGCGGACGAAGGCCTCTGTGAAGTCTAGCCAGCTGTTGATGCTGTAGGGCCTGAGACTATTGAGCCAGGTCCGCGCCGTGCCTTGCAGCATGAGGGGCACGTACTTCACGGCAACGCGCCTGTTGCCGTTTGCTATGCGAACCGTTGTGGAGTAGTCGATCAACCAATCTTCCGGCTTCATGGAGCCGTTGTACTTAGGCGTGTCTCTTGGGAGCGAGAACCCTTTGGGGAAAGGCTCGTCGCGGATGCGGGGGCCGAAGCAAGGTGGGCCGACATCGTCTTCTTCTTCTAGCGCCAGGGATCGCGCTAGGCGGTTAATCTGATGGCAGGCGTCGTTCTCGCCGACTCCTTCACGGAGACCTAGTCGGCCGCTGAGAGTCGGATGTGTGACAGGCGGTGGGGTGGGATATATCTCCCCACGAGGCAGAGGCGGAGGCGGGTTGCCCCGCCGCTCCACGGCCCGGGGACGGCCTTCTGCGTCTCGCTCGATGGAGGTCCGGGTTCGGCTGGCAATCGGCTCTTTCTCGTGTCGCGCGCGGGTTTTACTCGCAGTTGGCGTCCGGGACGTCGCGCCGTGCTCTCGGTGCGGGGGAGGGCTTTCCGCGCGGGCGTCGGCCTCGTGCCGCTGTGCGGCTGCATCGATTAGTTGCTGGATGCGTCTGGTCATGTGGGGGAGTTCTTCGGCCCCCAGTCCGTCTAGCTCATCTACGGCCGCCTGGGCGGCGCGCAGGTTCTCGAGCAGAGTGGCGTAGACTGGGCGGTCGACTCCGAGCGTGTCGGCGAGGGCAGGGCCGCGCTGTCTGACAACGCCGGCTCGGCTTGGCCCGCCTGGGGGCGGCGTGCCAAAGGCGGCGCGGTCGGCTTCGCGCTGGTGGGCCTCGGCGAGGCATCTCATGGAGGCCAACTTCCAGCCCTCCGCGAGGAGGGCGAGGCGGCGAGCCTCCAGTGCTTCGGCGTCGGCATCGGCCGGGAGGGGGATGGACAAGTCATGGACCGCTGCATGCGGGGCGTCGAGGACGTTCTCGCCAGAAGCGCCGCCGTGGCCGATGACCATCACCTCGGTGGTGGCGCCGTCGCAGCCATCGGCCCGGGGAAGAGGGTCGTTGTAGATCGCGACGTCGGTGGGGAAAGCGTCGAGCGAGGCCGTGTCGGAGTCGACAGGCATCGGATCGGTGGTGCCAACAGACTCCACGTCCACCGCAAGCTCGCCGGAGACGTGGAGCTGGCCGAGGAGGTTGACGAGGTGGTCGGTGCCCGTGTTAGAGGCGAGCTCGTCGGAGATGAGGGTCTTGTCAAGGAGATCGGCGAGGCTGCTCGCTGCGCAGACGTTGGCGACGCCTTGGAGCGTGTCATGGCAAGCGCCATCGGGGTTGTGCATGATTTAAATATTTTGTGTGGTGAAGATAGAGCATAGCCAGACCATATGATTTTGTAGGAATAACTTTCTTTAGACATGTTATTTTGAGAAGACATAATTGCTTTGTTAATATGCTTGAAGTATTATTATTTTTATGTCAATATGAACTTTTGTCTTGAATCTTTCAAATCTGAATATTCATACCACAATTAAGAAGAATTACACTAAAATTATGCCAAGTAGCACTCCGCATCAAAAATTCTGTTTTTATCATTTACCTACTCGAGGATGAGCAGGAATTAAGCTTGGGGATGCTTGATATGTCTCCAACGTATCTATAATTTTTGATTGCTCCATGCTATATTATCTACTGTTTTGGACATTATTGGGCTTTATTATCCACTTTTATATTATTTTTGGAACTAACCTATTAACCGGAGGCCCAACCCAGAATTGATGTTTTTGCCTGTTTTAGGGTTTCAAAGAAAAGGAATATCAAACGAAGTCCAAACGGAATGAAACCTTCGGGAACGTGATTTTCTCAACAAACAAGACCCAGGAGACTTGGACCCTACGTCAAGAAAGAAAAGAGGAGGCCACGAGGTAGGGGGCGCGCCTGCCTACCCTAGGCGCGCCCTCCACCCTCGTGGGCCCCCTGTTGCTCCACCGACGTACACCTTCCTGCTATATATACGTACGTACCCCCAAACGATTAGATACGGAGCCAAAAACATAATTCCACCGCCGCAACTTTCTGTATCCACGAGATCCCATCTTGAGGCCTATTCCGGAGCTCCGCCGGAGGGGGAATCGATCACAGAGGGCTTCTACATCAACACCATAGCCTCTCCGATGAAGTGTGAGTAGTTTACCTCAGACCTACGGGTCCATAGTTAGTAGCTAGATGGCTTCTTCTCTCTGTTTGGATCTCAATACAACGTTCTCCCCCTCTCTTGTGGAGAACTATTTGATGTAATCTTATTTTTGCGGTGTGTTTGTTGAGACCGATGAATTGTGAGTTTATGATCAAGTCTATCTATGAATAACATTTGAATCTTCTCTGAATTTTTTTATGTATGATTGGTTATCTTTGCAAGTCTCTTCGAATTATCAGTTTGGTTTGGCCTACTAGATTAATCTTTCTTGCAAGGGGAGAAGTGCTTAGCTTTGGGTTCAATCTCGCGGTGTCCTTTCCCAGTGACAGTAGGGGCATCAAGGCACGTATTGTATTTTTGCCATCGAGGATAACAAGATGGGGTTTTCTTCATAGTGCATGAGTCTATCCCTCTACATCATGTCATCTTGCTTAAGGCGTTACTCTATTTTGAACTTAATACTCTAGATGCATGTTGGATAGCGGTCGATGAGTGGAGTAATAGTAGTAGATACAGGCAGGAGTCAGTCTACTTCTCTCGGACGTGATGCCTATATACATGATCATACCTAGATATTCTCATAACTATGCTCAATTCTGTCAATTGCTCAATAGTAATTTGTTCACCCACCGTAGAATACTTATGCTCTCGAGGGAAGCCACTAGTGAAACCTATGGCCCCCGGGTCTATCTTTATCATATTGATCTCCTATTAATTATTTATTTCTTTTGCTATTTACTTTGCCTTTATTTTACTTTACATCTTTATCATAAAAATACCAAAAATATTATCTTATCATATCTATCAGATCTCACTCTCGTAAGTGGCCTTATAGGGATTGACAACCCCTATTTTGCGTTGGTTGCGAGGATTTATTTGTTTTGTGCAGGTACGAGGGACTCGCGTGTAGCCTCCTACTGGATTGATAACTTGGTTCTCAAAAACTGAGGGAAATACTTACTCTACTTTGCTGCATCATCCCTTCCTCTTCGAGGAAAACCAACGCAGTGCTCAAGAGGTAGCAGTCACTCTAGCAACCCATCATCTACTTATTACTTCCCAATGCCTTCCCCTAGGCCCAATCAATGGTGAAGTGTCATGTAGTCAACGTTCACATGACACTACTAGAGGAAAGACAACATACATCTCATCAAAATATCGAACGAATACCAAATTCACATGACTACTTATAGCAAGACTTCTCCCATGTCCTCAGGAACAAACGTAACTACTCACAAATGATATTCATGTTCATAATCAGAGGGGTGTTAATACGCATAAATGATCTAAAAATATGATCTTCCACAAAATAAACCAACTAGCATCAACTACAAGGAGTGATAAACACTACTAGCAACCCACAAGTACCAACCTGAGGCTTTGGGATAAAGATTGGATACAAGGGATGAACTAGGGTTTGAGATGAGATGGTGCCGGTGAAGATGTTGATGGAGATTGACCCCCTCCTGGTGAGAGGATCAATGATGATGACGATGGCGATGATTTCCCCTCCCAAAGGGAAGTTTCCCCGGCAGAACAGCTCCGCCGGAGCCCTAGATTGGTTCCGCTAAGGTCCCGCCTCGTGGCGGCGTAGTTTCGTCCCGTGAGTTAGCTTATGATTTTTTCCTGGATAAAAGACTCCATATAGCCAAAGATGGGCATCAGAGGGTTGCCAGGGGGCCCACGAGGTAGGGGGGCGCGCCCAGGGGGTAGGGCGCCCCCCCACCCTCGTGGATGGTGGGTGGCCCCCCTTTGGTACTTATTTCGCCCAATATATTTTTTATATTATGAAACATCCTCCTGTGAAGTTTCAGGACTTTTGGA
Source organism: Triticum urartu (assembly GCF_003073215.2). Classification (NCBI taxonomy): domain Eukaryota; kingdom Viridiplantae; phylum Streptophyta; class Magnoliopsida; order Poales; family Poaceae; genus Triticum; species Triticum urartu. Next base: position 166,438,486 of record NC_053027.1, on the reverse strand, counting down.
GTTGTGTAGAATAGGTCTCTAATATTTGCTCCTTTTCCAGCCCAGAATTCCAGCTGCCGGCATTCCCCCTCTTCATGTAAACCTTGTAAAATAAGAGAGAATAGGCATAAGTATTGTCACATAATGTGTAATAACAGCCCAAAATGCAATAAATATCAATATAAAAGCATGATGAAAAATGGACGTATCAACTCCCCCAAGCTTAGACCTCGCTTGTCCTCAAGCGGAAGCCGATATCAAAAAATATGTGCACATGTTTAGAGATAGAGGTGTCGATAAAATAAAATACGGAGATGAGGGCATCATGATCATTCTTATAACAGAAACATATATATATATATATGTATTGTCATATGATTTCTTATGCTAAAGTAACAATTCCTTCACAATTTCAAGTATGAATCAGAAACTTCATTGAAAACTAACAAACTATAATCTCAGTCATTGAAGCAATTGCAATTTATCATAACATCAGAAAGAGTCAATATAAGAGCTTTTCAGCAAGTCCACATACTCACCATCATTTAGTCTTTCACAATTGCTAACACTCACGTAATATTTATGGTTATGAAGTTTTAGTCGGACATAGAGAAAGATAGGGGCTTATAGTTTTTGCCTCTCAACTTTTTACCTCAAGGGTAATGTCAACGATAGTAGTTCATGAAAACTCACATCCAATTAGCTATATATATCAGGATCTTTCCAACACATTGTGCTTGCGAAAGGATAAAATGTAAAAAGGAAAGGTGAAGATCACCATGACTCTTGTATGAATTATAAGACAAGAATAAAAGATAGGCCCTTCGCAGAGGGAAGCAGAGGTTGTCATGTGCTTTTATGGTTGGATGCACAAAATCTTAATGCGAAAGAATGTCACTTTATATTGCCACTTGTGATATGGACCTTTATTATGCAGTCCGTCGCTTTTATTTCTTCCACATCACAATATTGTATAAAGCTTATTTTCTCCACACTAAGAAATCATACATATTCAGAGAGCAATTTTTATTTCTAGCAACAATGACAACTTACTTGAAGGATCTTACTCAATCTATAGGTAGATATGGTGGACTCTCATGGCAAAACTGGGTTTAAGGATATTTGGAAGCACAAGTAGTATCTCTACTTGGTGCAAAGAATGTGGCTAGCATGAGAGGGAAAGGCAAGCTCAACATGTTGGATGATCCATGACAATATAATTTATTTCACATATAAGAAAACATAACCCATTACATTGTATTCCTTGTCCAACATCAACTATTTAGCATGTCATATTTTAATGAGTGCTCACAATCATAAAAGATGTCCAAGATAGTATATTTATATGTGAACACCTCTCTTTCTTTATTACTTCCTATTAATTGCAACGATGACCAAAACTATGTTTGTCAATTATCAACAACTTTTATTCAGCATACTCTTTATATGTGAAGTCATTACTCTCCATAAGATCCATAAGATCTCTTTATTTCTTTTTATTCTTTTTTATTTTATTACGTCAAGACCATAGCAAGATAATCAATCCCTTGACTCAACACTAATCTTTATTATATATAGCTGACGGACTCGATTACATAGAAGGATCATAAAGCAAAACTCAAAACTAGATCATACTAAAACTTTATTCTACTAGATCAAGATATTACCAAAAGGGTCGAACTAAGAAAAACGGTAAAGATAAAAGTGTGTTGGTGATACGATACCGGGGCACTCCCCCAAGCTTGGCAGTTGCCAAGGGGAGTGCCCATACCCGTGCGTTTATTTCTCCTTCTTCGGAGGTGGTGATGATGGAGTTGTTGATGGCGTGTGCTTCTTCCTTAATTTGCGCTTGAGGATAGAATTTTTCTCCCTTAGGTCACCGATCTCCTGCTCAAGGCTTAATACCTTTTTGCAAAGTTCCTGTTTGTTCTCCTGTAAGAGGAGAAAAGGGATAAACTCGATCTTAGGTTTCTTTGCTCTATCGGGGAGGCTTGACTTTTTGAACTCCACATGCATGTCCCCAGGTTGAGGTAGTGGGACTTCATCTTCATCTGATCTCGTCTCCTCCTTTCCCCTAGGCTCATAGTCTTCTTCTTCCTTCATGGTCAATGCTCCAAGTCCCCATAGGCCTTATGATCTGCAAGGTAATCAGCCACATAGCTTTCTCCCTCCGAATCTTGGGATGACATATTGCTCTAATCTGCAACAGAAACATCTCGAAACAAAAATAGAGGATATTTGCGTGATACGGTGGTCAAAACCTCCGGGGGATTATATAATGAATTTTTACCGACCAAAAGAAGTATCGTGCAAGAAAACGGAGTCTGGAGGGCACACGAGACGCCCATGAGGCAGGGGGCGCGCCTCCACCCTCGTGGACGCCTCGTGTACTTCCCGGACTGCTTCTTATTTTCCTATTTTCTTAAATGTTCCAAAACGGAGAAAAATTGCTATTAGAACTGTTTTGGAGTCGGTTTACTTACCGTACCTCATACCTCTTCCTTTTTGGAGTCTAAAACATTCTGGAAAGTGTCCCTTATGTATTCCTTCGGGGTTACGGTTTCAATAACATTAGTTTCAACATTTATGGGATTTCCTCAGATATAATGTTTGATTCTTTGACCGTTCACCACCCTCGGATTTGTGCCTTCGAAGTTGTTGATTTTTATGGCACTGGAACGATAGACCTCCTCAATGACATAAGGACCTTCCCATTTAGAAAGGAGTTTGCCTGCAAAAAATCTTAAACGAGAGTTGTATAAGAATACATAATCACCTACATTAAACTCATGTTTTTGTATCCTTTTATCATGCCATCTTTTAACTTTTTCTTTAAATAGTTTGGCATTCTCATAGGCCTGGGTTCTCCATTCATCAAGTGAGCTAATGTCAAAAAGCCTCTTCTCACCGGCAAGTTTGAAATCATAAGTGAGCTCTTTAATGGCCCAATAGGCCTTATGTTCTAGTTCGAGAGGTAAGTGACAAGCTTTTCCATGAACCATCTTATACGGAGACATACCCATAGGATTTTTATTTGCAGTTCTATAAGCCCATAATGCATCATCAAGTTTCTTGGACCAATTCTTTCTAGATCTATTAACAGTCTTTTGAAAAATTAATTTAAGCTCTCTATTACTCAATTCTACTTGACCACTAGACTGTGGGTGATACGGAGATGCAATTCTATTATTAACATCATTCTTTGCAAGCATTTTATGAAAAGCACCATGAATAAAATGTGAACCACCATCAGTCATTAAATATCTAGGGACTCCAAACCTCGGAAAAATAACTTCTTTAAGCATCTTAATAGAGGTGTTATGATCAGCACTACTAGTTGGAATAGCTTCTACCCACTTAGTGATGTAATCAACAGCAACTAAAATATGTGTATACCCATTAGAGGAAGGAAATGGTCCCATATAATCAAAGCCCCAAACATCAAATGGTTCAATAACAAGTGAATAATTTATAGGCATTTCTTGACGTCTACTAATATTACCAATTCTTTGACATTCATCAAAAGACAAAACAAACTTACGGGCATCCTTGAAGAGAATAGGCCAATAAAAACCGGATTGCAATACCTTATGTGCAGTTCTATCTCCAGCATGGTGTCCTCCATAAGCCTTAGAGTAACACTTGCGTAGGATCTATTCCTGTTCATGCTCAGGTACACAACGTCTAATAACACCATCTACTCCTTCTTTATAAAGGTGTGGGTCATCCAAGAAGTAATGTCTTGAATCATAGAAAAACTTTTTCTTTTGATGGTATGTGAAACTAGGTGGTATAAATTTAGCAACAATATAATTAGCATAATCAGCATACCATGGAGCAGTACGAGAACTATTTATGACTGCAAAAGTTGTTCATCAGGAAAGCTATGATAACCCACAGTTTTCGAGGGTAGAGTATTCAACCCAAATTTATTGATTCGACACAAGGGGAGCCAAAGAATATTCTCACGTATTAGCAGCTGAGTTGTCAATTCAACCACACCTGGAAACTTAATATCTGCAGCAAAGTATTTAGTAGCAAAGTAATATGATAGTAGTGGTAACGATAGCAAAAGTAATGTTTTTGGTATTTTGTAGTGATTGTAACAATATCAACGGAAAAGTAAATAAGCGAAGAACAATATATGGAAAGCTCGTAGTCAATGGATCGGTGATAGAGAATTATGCCAGATGTGGTTCATCATGTAACAGTCATAACCTAGGGTGACACATAACTAGCTCCAATTCATCAATGTAATGTAGGCATGTATTCCGAATATAGTCATATGTGCTTATGGAAAAGAACTTGCATGACATCTTTTGTCCTACCCTCTCGTGGCAGCGGGGTCCTAGCAGAAACTAAGGGATATTAAGGCCTCCTTTTAATAGAGTACCGGACCAAAGCATTAACACATAGTGAATACATGAACTCCTCAAACTACGGTCATCACCGGAAGTGGTCCCAATTATTGTCACTTCGGGGTTGCCGGATCATAAACATAGTAGGTGACTATAGACTTGCAAGATAGGATCAAGAACTCACATATATTCATGAAAACATAATAGGTTCAGATCTGAAATCATGGCACTCGGGCCCTAGTGACAAGCATTAGGCATAGCAAAGTCATAGCAACATCAATCTCAGAACATAGTGGATACTAGGGATCAAACCTTAACAAAACTAACTTGATTAAATGATAAATCTCATCCAAACCATCACCGTCTAGCAAGCCTACGATGGAATTACTCATGCACGGCGGTGAGCATCATGAAATTGGTGATGGAGGATGGTTGATGATGACGATGGCGACGGATTCCCCTCTCCGGAGCCCTGAACGGACTCTAGATCAGCCCTCCCGAGAGAGTTTAGGGCTTGGCGGCGGCTTCGTATCGTAAAACGCGATGAATCCTTCTCTCTGATTTTTTTTCTCTCCGAACACGAATATATAGAGTTGGAGTTGAGGTCGGAGGAGCTCCAGGGGGCCCATGAGGTAGGGGGCTCGCCCAGGGGGCAGGCGTGCCCCCACCCTCATGGCTAGGGTGTGGGCCCCCTGGTCTTGATCTTTTGCCAGTATTTTTTTATTATTTCCAAAAATAATCTCCATGAAGTTTCAGGTCATTCCGAGAACTTTTGTTTCTGCACATAAATAATGCCATGGCAATTCTGCTGAAAACAGCGTCAGTATGGGTTAGTTCCATTCAAATCATGCAAGTTAGAGTCCAAAACAAGGGAAAAAGTGTTTGGAAAAGTAGATATGACGGAGACGTATCAAGCTATCATCAATAGGTAGTGGGTCATCAAGAACATTCTCTAACCTAGACAAGTTGTCTGCAATGGGGTTCTCAGCTCCCTTTATATCAATAATATGCAAATCAAATTCTTGTAGCAAGAGAACCCATCTAATAAGTCTAGGTTTGGCATCTTTCTTTTCCATAAGATATTTAATAGCAGCATGATTAGTGTGAACAGTTACTTTAGAATCAACAATATAAGGTCCGAACTTATCACAAGCAAACACAACCGCTAAAAATTCTTTTTCAGTAGTAGCATAATTTCTTTGAGCACTGTCTAGAGTTTTACTAGCATATTGGATAACATTTAATTTCTTATCAACTCTTTGTCATAGAACAGCCCCTACAGCATAATCACTAGCATCACACATAATTTCAAATGGCAAATTCCAATCAAGAGGCTGAACAATAGGTGCAGAAATCAAAGCTTTCTTAAGTATTTCAAATGCTTCTACACAATCATCATCAATGACAAAAGGAACATATTTTTGTAAGAGATTAGTCAGAGGCCTATAAATTTTAGAGAAGTCCTTAATGAACCTCCTATAAAAACCGGCATGACCAAGGAAACTTGTTATACCTTTAATGTCCTTAGGACACGACATCTTTTCAATAGCATGAACTTTAGCTTTATCAACTTCAATACCTCTTTCAGAAATTTTATGCCCCAAGACAATACCTTCATTAACCATAAAGTGGCACTTCTCCCAATTCAAGACAAGATTAGTTTCTTCACATCTCTACAAAACTCGATCAAGGTTGCTTAAGCAATCATCAAAAGAAGTTCCATATACAGAAAAATCATCCATGAATACCTCAACAATCTTTTCACAAAAGTCAAAGAATATAGCGGTCATACATCTTTGAAAGGTAGCAGGTGCATTGCATAAACCAAAAGGCATACGACTATAAGCAAAGGTAACGAAAGGGCAAGTAAAAGTTGTCTTTTCTTGATCCTCTTTTGACACAGGTATTTGAGAGAAACCAGAATAACCATCTAGAAAGCAAAAATGTGTATGTTTGGATAATCTTTCTAGCATTTGATCAATAAAAGGTAAAGGGTAATGATCCTTTTTAGTAGCTTTATTTAATTTGCAGAAATCTATTACCATTCTATAACCTGTAACAATTCTTGGTGGGATCAATTCATCTTTATCATTAGGAACAACAGTAATGCCTCCCTTCTTAGGGACACAATGGACAGGACTTACCCAGTAGCTATCAGCAACAGGATAAATTATACCTACCTCCAGAAGCTTTAGTATTTCTTTTCTTACCACTTCTTTCATCTTAGGATTTAACCGTCGTTGGTGATCAACAACCGGTTTAGCATCCTTCTCCAATTTTATTTTGTGTTGGCATAAAGTGGGACTAATGCCCTTAAGATCATCAAGTGTATATCCAATAGCAGCACGGTGCTTCTTCGGAGTTTTCAATAATTTCTTTTCTTCATGCTCTGAAAGGTTAGCACTAATAATAACAGGATATATCTCTTTCTCATCAAGATAAGCATATTTAAGAGTGTCAGGTAAAGGTTTAAGCTCAAACACGGGATCACCCTTGGGTGGAGGAGGATCCCCTAGAATTTCAACAGGCAAGTTGTGTTTCAAAATAGGTCCCTGTTTAAAGAATACTTCATCTATTTCCCTTCTTTCATTCATAAACATATCATTTTCATGGTCTAGAAAATATTGTTCTAAAGGATCATTAGGAGGCACGGCAATAGAAGCAAGACCAATAATTTCATCTTTACTAGGCAATTCTTTATCATGGGGTCCCCCAAACCAATAGTAACTACATCCTTTTTGCAGTCTATCCTAGCATTAACAGTATTCAAGAAGGGTCTACCAAATATAATGGGACAAAACTCATCTTGTGGGGAACCAAGAATAAGAAAATCCGCAGGGTATTTAACTTTCCCACACAAGACTTCAACATCTCTAACAATCCCAACTGGTGAAATAGTGTCTCTATTGGCAAGCTTAATTGTAACATCAATCTCTTCTATCTCAGCAGGTGCAATGTCATGCATAATTTCTTTGTATAAGGAATGAGGTATTGCACTTGCACTAGCACCCATATCACAAAACACATAATAGCAATGATCTCCTATTTTAACAGAAATAACAGGCATGCCTACAACAGGTCTATGCTTATTTTTAGGATCAGGTCTAGCAATTCTAGCAGCTTCATCACAAAAGTAAATAACATGCCCATCAATATTATCAACCAAGAGATCTTTAACCATAGCAATATTAGATTCAACTTTAATTTGCTCAGGGGGTGTACGTGTTCTAGTATTACTCTTACGAACCATAGTTGAACCTTTAGCATGATCCTTTATTCTAACTGGGAAAGGTGGTTTCTCAATATAAGCAGTAGGAACAACAGAATCATTATAAGTGATAGTCTTTTCTTCAACTTCAATAGGTGCAACTAATTTTACTTAAATGGGAGGATTATATTTAAACCACTTCTCCTTAGTGAGATCAACATGAGTAGCAAAGGATTCACAGAAAGAAGCTACTGCCTCAGAGTTAAGTCCATATTTAGTGCTAAATTCCTGGAAAGCATCGGTATCCATAAAAGATTTAACACAATCAAACTTCGGTGTTATACCTAACTCCTTACCTTCTCGAGATCCCAATCTTCAGAGTTGCATTTAATTCTTTCCAATAAATCCCATTTGAATTCAATAGTCTTCATCATAAAAGAGCCAGTACAAGAAGTATCGAGCATGGAGCGATTATCGAGAGAAAGCCAAGCATAAAAATTTTGAATAATAATTTCTCTTGACAGCTCATGATTGGGACATGAATATAAAATTGACTTAAGCCTCCCCCAAGCTTGACGATGCTTTCTCCTTCGCGAGGCCAAAAATTCTATATATAATCACGATCACGATGAACAAGATGCATAGGATAAAACATCTGATGAAATTCCAATTTCAATCGGTTGTAGTTCCATGATCCCATATCATCACATAGCCTAAACCATGTCAATGCCTTTCCCTTCAAAGATAAAGGGAAGCCCTTCTTCTTGATAACATCCTCGGGCATACCTGCAAGCTTAAATAATCCACAAACTTCATCCACATAGATTAGGTGCAAATCGGGTTGTAATGTTCCATCTCCTATAAAAGGATTAGCTAGCAGTTTCTCTATCATACCCGAAGGAATTTCAAAGTAAATGTGACGCCCCCGATTCAATCATACACTAATCACACACGCAAATGTGTACGATCAAGATCAAGGACTCATGGGAAGATGTCACAACACAACTCTACAAATAAAATAAGTTATACAAGCATCATATTACAAGCCATGGGCCTCGAGGGCTCGAATACAAGAGCTCGATCATAGACGAGTCAGCGGAAGCAACAATATCTGAGTACAGACATAAGTAAACAAGTTTGCCTTAAGAAGGCTAGCACAAACTGGGATACATATCAAAAGAGATGCATGCCTCCTCCCTGGGATCCTCCTAAACTACTCCTGGTCGTCATCAGCGGCCTGGACGTAGTAGTAGGCACCTCCCGAGTAGTAGCAGTCATCATCGACAGTGGCGTCTGGCTCCTGGACTCCAATGTCTGGTTGCAGCAATCGGGTATAGGAAGGGGAAAAGGGGGAGCAAAGCAACCGTGAGTACTCATCCAAAGTACTCGCAAGCAAGGAACTACACTACATATGTATGCATTGGTATCAAATGGAAAAGGGGTAACATATGTGGACTGAACTGCAGAATGCCAGAATAAGAGGGGGATAGCTAGTCCTATCAAAGACTACGCTTCTGGTAACCTCCATCTTGCAGCAGAAGAAGAGAGTAGATGGTAAGTTAACCAAGTAACATCGCATAGCATAATCCTAACCGATGATCCTCCCCTCGTTGCCCTGTGAGAGAGCGGTCTCCGGTTGTATCTGGCACTTGGAAGGGTGTGTTTTATTAAGTATCCGGTTCTAGTTGTCATAAGGTCAAGTACAACTCCAAGTCGTCCTGTTACCAAAGATCACGACTATTCGAATAGATTAACTTCCCTGCAGGGGTGCACCACATTTCCCAACACGCTCGATCCCCTTTTTCCGGACACACTTGTCTGGGTCATGCCCGGCCTCGGAAGGTCAACACGTTGCAGCCCTACCTAGGCACAACAAAGAGGTCAGCACGCTGGTCTAAATCCTATGGTGCAGGGGTCTGGGCCCATCACCCATTGCACACCTGCACATTGCATACGCGGCCGGTGACCAGACCTAGCCTCCCTTATAAAAGAGCAGGCATTCCAGTACAACCCGGCGCGCGCCGCTCATTCGCTGACGTCACGAAGGCTTCAGCTGATACCACGACGTCGAGTGCCCATAACTGTTCCCGCGTAGTTGGTTAGTGCGTATAGGCCAGTAGCCAGACTCATATCAAATACCCAGATCTCGTTAAGCGTGTTATTTTGAAGTAACCGCAAACGCCGACCAGGGCCAGGCCCACCTCTCTCCTAGGTGGTCTCCACCTTCCCTGTCGCTCCGCCTCAAAGTAACAGTCGGGGGCCGTCGGGAACCCAGGACCACCACTACCTGGGAGGAACCACCCGCCCCTTCAACCCCCAACATCGGAATCACTTGCGGGTACTCCACGAGCCGACCCAACTTTAGTCACAACATGTAATATGTATAAAGCATATAATATATACCCATGATCACCTCCCGAGTGATCATGGACCGATAGTATAGCATGGCAGACAGACAAGAATGTAGGGCCACTGATTATAAACTAGCATCCTAAACTAAGCATTTAGGATTGCAGGTAAGGTATCAACAGTTGTAGCAACAATGACATGCTATGCATCAGAATAGGATTAACGGAAAGCAGTAACATGCTACACTACTCTAATGCAAGCAATAGAGAGAGATTAGGCGATATCTGGTGATCAAGGGGGGGGGCTTGCCTGGTTTCTCAGGCAAGTAGGGGTCGTCAACAACGTAGTCGGACGGGGCACCAGGAGCAGCGTCAGTCTCGTAGTCTACAGGAGAGAAGATGGGGAAGAAACAACGAATACAATGCAAACAAATGCATAATGATGCAAGACATGTCAAGTAGCGATGCTAGGTGTGCCCTAACGCGGTATGAGGTGATACCTGCGAAGGGGGGAAACATCCGGGAAAATATCCCCGGTGTTTTGCATTTTTGAACACATGAAACGGAGGGGGAAAGTTGCATGTTCGCTATGCTAGGGATGCGTGGCGGACGAACGGGCTGCGTATCCGGGTTCGTCTCGTCGTTCTGAGCAACTTTCATGTACAAAGTTTTTCCATCCGAGCTACGGTTTATTTTATATTGATTTTTAAAGAATTAAATCATTTTTAGGATTTATTTAATTATTTAAATTCAACATTATCCAGAACAGTGCACGCTGATGTCAGCAGTCAACAGAGGAGTTGACTGGTCAACTCACATGTGGGTCCCGTTCGTCATTGACTGTTTAGTCTAATTAGGGTTTAACTAATCTAATTACGGTTTAATTAAAGTAACTAGTTAATTAGATTAATTAAACATGATTAATTAACATAATTAATTAATTAATTAATTTAATTATTAATTATTTTTTAAATTCTTTTTTTCTTTTTTTAACGTTCTCAAGGGCTGGGCCCCGTTTGCCATAGGCCCATAGGCCAAACGGGTACAGGCGCGGGCGTCGGCGCCCGACTGGGCGAGCGCCCAGATTGACAGGCAGGGGAGGGCGCGCCAGCCAAGGGCGTGTCGAGGCTGCCGGCGAAGAGCGGCGCCAGCAAAGGGCTGCGCGCGGGGGGGAGCGAGACGGCGGGGGCCGCGGGTGCCGGGCCGGGCCGAGCTTAGCGAGCCGGTGCCGCGGCGAGTGGATGTAGGAGAGGTCAGGGGAGGTGGGGCACAACACGGGAGGAGTCGTAGAGCGGCAACAGCAGTAGCGGCTACAGGGAGGCATGGCCGCGGCGATGGAGCGGCAACGGCGAGGCGAACGCACGCGGGGCGACGACGAGCGTCGACGCGGGGCCATAGCAGGGAGGCGGCAACACGAGCAGAGGCGGCGGGAGCAGCGAGTGCGTGTGCGCGTGAGGGTGCCAGTAGGGGCGCGCCGGGCAGGGCGGCGTGTGGGGCGCGGGATGAGAGGAAAAGGGCTCGGGTCCAGTCGGGGAGGGCGAGGGCGGCGAGCGGGTGATGCCGGCGCGGCGAGTATGGAGGTGCGGCCGCGGGTCAGAGGGCGGGGCCGGCGGCAGAGCGAGCAGCAGCAGCGATGGCAAGCGGCAACAGGAGCAAAAGTAGCCGCGGGCAGCAGCGGCGGCCGGCAGGGGCGATGTGGCGCTAGGCAGCAGTGACCAGTAGCAGGGGTCGCGGGCGCTGCTTGGGGAGGCCGAGCGCGGCAACCGCAGGCGGAGCGAGCGGGCGTGGTGGCCGCGGCGGGCGCGCGCGGTGGCTGGCTCGGCCGTGAGCGCGAGCACGAGCGCGCGCGGGCGAGCAGGGGGGAGAGGAGAGTCGCGGCTCACGGGGGGAGTAGGGTTCGGGGCAGCGGGTGTCGAGGAGGGGGGCTGGGACGTCGTGCGTAGGAGGAGGCAGGCCGACGACGGGGGGTCCGGCGAGGCGATGAACGGCGCGGCAATCCGGGCGGCGGCCTCCTCCTCCGATCTCGATCTAATCGGGGGAGAGAGGGGGGAAGACATTTCGGGGGGAGTGGGGGTGTGGTGGACTGGGGGGAGTGGGGGGGTTATGGAGAGGAGATGGGCCGGGGTGGTGGGTCGTGGCCCAGTTGGGCCGGTTCCCGGTTGGGCCGGAGCCCCGGGAGGTTTCTTTCCTCTCTTTTTTCTGTTTTGTATTTCCTTTTTCTTTTATTTATTTTCTTTTCTGTTTTAATTCAATTTAAAATATTTATGCACTTTATAAAACTGAGTCTTCTACACCATAATTATCTATGTAGTATTTAGTACCAACCGAACATTTTTATTTTAATGTTTGAAAACTTTTATTATTTACCAAACTTTGAATTTGAATTTTGGACCGGTTTTGATCTAACGATGATTAGCAACAGTAACAGAGGTAATGTGGCACCATTAGTGTGGGATTACTGTAGCTTAATTACCCGGGCGTTACAAAACTCCTCTACTACAAGAAATCTCGTCCCGAGATTTTTAGGAGTTAGAAGGAAACAGTGCGGGGTATTCATCACCCAGGCGATCCTCGCGTTCCCAAGTGGCTTCATCTTCAGAGTGATGCGACCACTGGACTTTGAGGAATTTGATCGCCTTCTGACATGTGTGGCGTTCAGCCTGGTCAAGAATGCAGACCGGATTGTATTTATAGGAGAGGTCCTGTTGCAATTCAAGCACTTCATGATCCACTGCTCGGATTGGATCCTTGAAGCAACGGTGGAGCTATGACACGTGGAACACATCATGAACCTGAGAAAGGTTGGGCGGAAGCTCCAGTTGATATGCCACTTTTCCACGCCTTTCGAGAATAGTGAATGGGCCAATATAGCGAGGAGCTAGCTTGCCCTTGATCCCGAAGCGGTGAGCACCCTTCATTGGTGTAACACGAAGAAAATCCTTTTCACCAGGTTGATAGACCATGTCTTTATGATGACGGTCATACTGACTCTTCTGACGTGACTGAGCAGTCTTGAGATTCTCGCGAATGATGCGGACTTGTTCTTCGGCCTGTTGGAGGATATCCGGACCGAAGAGTGGACGTTCCCCAGTTTCTGACCAGTTTAGAGGGGTCCGACACTTTCGTCCATATAATACTTCGAACGGGGACATCTTTGGACTAGCTTGATTGCTATTATTATAAGAGAACTCGGCATACGGAAGAGATTCCTCCCACTTCTTGCCGAAGGAAATTACACAAGCTCGAAGCATGTCTTCGAGAACTTGGTTGACACATTCAACCTGTCCTTGCGACTGAGTATGAAACACAATACTGAACGATAGATGAGTTCCCATTGCTTCTTGGAAACTTGCCCAGAATCTTGAAGTGAACAAGCTGCCATGGTCCGAACTGGTAACCAGTGGAATACCGTGAAGTGAAACAATTCTGGACATGTAGAGAGGTTCAAGCTGACTAGCAGTGATTGTTTCTTTGACCGCCAGAAAATGTGCAACTTTAGAAAGCCGGTCAATGACGACAAGAATAGCATCATTACCTTTCTGCGATTTGGGAAATCCAGTGACGAAGTCCATTTCAACATGGTCCCATTTCCATTCAGGAATAGAGATAGGTTGCAGAGTTCCAGCAGGCCTTCGATGTCGAGCTTTGATACGATGGCAAACGTCACACTCAGCAACATAACGAGCAATGTCTTCCTTCATATTAGACCACCAGAATCTCTGACGAATATCCTGATACATCTTTGTACTACCAGGATGGATGGACAGAGGCGTATCATGAGCTTCTTTCATAAACTTTTTAGTCTGATCCAGGTTTTTCCTCGAACATGGTACCACTAGGCGGCCTTTGAAGTACAAGGTGCCATCATCAGCGATAGGGAAGAATGAGGGCTTTCCTTCTGCGAGATGGCATTTAATCTTCTGGACTTCAGAGTCATAACCTTGAATAGTCTTTATACCATCAATGAGATCTGGTACGACAGCCATGGCATATAGAGAACCCTTAGTAACAACACGAAGATTCATCTTTTGAAACTCGGGGGGGGGGGGGGGGGGGGGGGAGCGAGTGCTCCAGGAGGAACAATACGAAGGTTCTAAATTCTTCAACAAGCAAGGGCTAAACTTTGTGAACCTGGAGGTGGTTGCAGTAAGATTTGCGGCTCAAGGCATCAGCCATTACATTAGCCTTGCCTGGGGTATAGGATATACCCACGTCAAAGTCTGCAACAGTCTCCATCCATCTCTGCTGACGGAGGTTCAGGTCTGGCTGAGTAAACAAATACTTCAGACTTTGGTGGTCGGTGAAGATCTCGCAACGATTACCGAGAAGGTAATGTCACCACTGCTTCAAAGCATGAATGACAGCAGCAAGCTCAAGGTCGTGAACTGGGTAGTTTTCTTCGTGAGGGCATAGTTGACGAGAGGCATAAGCAATCACTTTGCGCTCTTGCATTAGGACACAACATAATCCTTGACGGGAAGCGTCGCAGTAAATGACGAAGTCCTTCTTAGTATCAGGTGGAGCAAGCACTGGGGCAAAATTCAACTTGTCTTTGAGCGCCTGGAAACTTTCCTGACACTTGTCTGTCCATTGAAACTTGATGCCCTTATGCAACAGATTAGTCAGAGGCCTGGCAATCTTGGAGAAGTTCTCGACGAATCGACGGCAATAGCTGGCGAGACCTAGAAAACTTCTGACTTGCTTGACATTCTTCGGAGGAGTCCAATCGAGAATAGCCTAGACTCGTTCAGGGTTGACGGCAATACCATCCTTGGAGATGACATGCCCAAGATAGGTTACTTCGGGGAGCCAGAATTCACACTTGGAATATTTAGCATAGAGTTGATGCTCTCGAAGCTTTTCCAGCACAAGACGAAGATGTTCAACATGTTCTTCTTTGTTCTTGGAAAATACAAGGATATCATCCAGATAAACCACGACGAACTTGCCGAGGTAATCCATGAATATGTAGTTCATCAGACAAGAGAAGGTAGCTGGAGCATTCGTTAAGACGAATGACATGACGGTATAGTCATATGATCCATACCGAGTCACGAAGGCGGTCTTTGGGATATCCTCTTCACGAACACGGATCTGGTGGTAACCCAACCTCTAGTCGAGTTTGGAGAACACTGATGAACCAGCCAGTTGATCATAAAGATCATTGATCCGAGGGAGGGGATATTTGTTCTGAATAGTGGCTTGGTTAATAGGACGATAGTCTTGGACTAATCGGTTCATCCCATCCTTCTTCTTAACAAAGAGAGAAGGTGCTCCCCAAGGAGAGCAACTAGGGCGAATGAAACCTTCGTTAAGAGATTTGTCGATTTCCTCCTTAAGCTCAATGAGTTCATGCGGCGGCATCTTGTAGGGTTGTTTGGCTATAGGAGTGGAGCCTGGTTTCAAGTCGATGATGAATTCGACAGCTCTAGCAGGGGGAATCCCTAGAAGTTATTTCGGAAAGACGTCTTGGAATTCACGAACGACGGGAATATTTTAAATGCCCTCGAGTGGTGTAGCGTTCAAGGCATGAAGTTGTGCCTCGGCATTTTGAACCAGATGAGCCTGGTAAGTAACTATTTCATCGGAAGGATGTAGCAGATGGACGGTCTTAGTGGCGCAAACTACAGAAGCAGTATGCGCTTTCAACCAATCCATCCCCAGAATGAGGTCAATGTCAGACAACTTCGGGATAATGGGAGAGGCATAGAATTCCAGCCCTTCGATTTCCACGGGGACGTCGATGCCAACCAGTGAGGTTTGACATTGTCCCACGGGGGTTTTTACCACTACCGAAGTGTTCATCTCCTCGCATTTAATGTCGTGCTTGTATGCAAAATCTTCTGACATGAATGAATGTGATGCTCCTGAATCGAATAATACAGATGCAGGTACTGAATTTATGAGTGTACCCATCACAGTAGCAGGCTGGTCTTGAGCTTCATTAAGATCAACATGGTTGGCATGAACACGACCATAAGACCTGGCATTGTTGTTGCGAGGCTGGTTGCTTCCACGACCAACTGTAGGGAGGGCCAGTTGATTCTGGTTCTGGTTGCATTCCCTAGCACGGCGTCCTGGTTGACCACACCTGAAGCACAGACCATTATTGGGAGTGGGAACATGAGCTCGGGGTGGTGGAGCTGGAAGTCTTGGCTGCCTAGTTGGTGGGGGAGGCAGATGCGGTGCAGCATAGGACTGCTTTGGAGCAGGTGCAGTTGGCTGGTACATGCTGTTGGGAATCCATATCCTATGCTTCTGTGAGGACGGGCCCGAAGATGAGCCCGTGTCACGGTTGCGCCTGTGAGAGCTCTGTTGTTCTTGCAGACCAGTTTCGACATTGATGGCCTTGTTCACCAAGGTGGCGAAATCAGCAAAGTCATGCACTAAAAGTGCGAGCTTGATGTCAGCTTGAAGGCCATCACGGAACTTTTCCTGTCTGAGTGCATCAGTTGCAATGTCTTCTTCAGCATAGCGGGACAAGTCCAGAAACTCCCGCTGATAAGCTTCGACAGTTTTGTTGCCCTGGGTGAGGTTGCGGAACTCGCGCTTCTTCCGGTCCATGACTCCATGAGGAATGAAGCGGGCACTAAAAGCAGCTTGGAAGTCTGGCCAGGTGATGATTGTTCCAACCAGCAGAGTACACCTGTGGCTGTCCCACCATTGAGCAGCGGGTCCTTTCAGGAAGAAGGAAGCAAAGGTGACATAGCTGGCAGGGGCTACATCAGCAGACTCCATCTCATAGGTGATGTCACGGAGCCAGTCATCAGCATCCAGGGGCTGAGTTGAGCCGCGGTACACAGTTGGGTTGAGGCGCATGAAATCCCGCAGAGTCACTTGGGTTGGCTGCTGGTTCATATTGGGGCGAGGAAACCGAGCCATACTATTCTCCATGAACTAGTGATTCAGCTCAAACTGTTGCATCATCACAGCCATGTACTCAGGCGGTGGTGGGGGATGGCCACCACGACCACAACCACCTGGTCTAATCATCCTGCTAATATATAACAGGGGTAGTTCAGCATTGAGAAATTGCAAGGACAAGAATCATTCATGATGAAACATGCATAATGAAATGAACACGATAGATACTACATAGTAGTTGGCATATCTTAAAAAGAGATCATGCATATAGTTCGGTACACAGAGTTCAGTACATAGACTAAGAACATCATAGGCGGCACGCAGGCTCGCGGTGAATGCATCTAAAAATAACAGGCAAGCCTACATCAGTCCCAGGAGGAACTGTGGAGGTAGGTGTAGCTTGACAACTGGTAGTGACGCGATGGGAATTCCTCCACATGAGTAGCTTGGGGTCTGCGGATACTCTGGTGCGGAACCCGATGCGCAGGTGGCAGAAGAGGACCAAGTGCCAGAGAGTAGCCTCCCACATCTGACCAGCCGACGCCCTGGGGCATCACGGTCCTGGCAGGGTAGATCACAGAACGCGACAGATCACCAGATCGGACAGAGGGGTGCAACAGCGTTAGAGCATGGTACAAGTGTTGACGGGTGGTGTACAACTAGTGGCGAAGATCTCGATTAGCTCTATCCAGCCCATCAGCATGCAGACCCAGGTTCTGATGGTAGAAGGGCTCTCGGGTGACAGTGGAGTAGGCAGCAGTGTAGTACCCCTCCGCACCAACATCGGATGCGATAGCAATGTGCCTGAAAGGGGAGGTGTCCAACACCCAATACTCTCCACGAAGACGTGTCAGAGCAGCATAAGCAGCATCATGGACCGCCATGTCGATAGTCACTCCAACACCATGAGCGGTGTGCAGCACGGTATTGGAGTCATACTCCCGAGAGTAGAGGTGGACGATGGACGGTACTGCTCCTGGTTAAAGTCCTGGTACTCCTCGTAGACGGTGTACTCAGGGTTCCAGCGATAACCCAAATAGGTCATCATCTCAACCAACACATCAGGTGATCCTGAGGCACCAATGGTCGTCGTGTGGCGCACAACTGTCCCGTGGGTTCCATCTGAAAACAATGATGTTTCAAAGGAGTCAAATGATAGTGTGGATAATGCTCAATATACTACTCTAAAGAATATCTAGGGCTTATCCAACTTTGGGGTGAATGTGGTCACGGGATCCTAATGTTAGAGTTAGTAAAATCGTTTAACCCAAGTAGAAGAGAGTTCAGAGTCCCAAAGTAAGGATCGAGGTGTCAAAGATCCTAATACCACCCAAATGGCGACGTGGGCCCGTAAGGCACACGGCCATGTTAGTAAAAAGTTTTGTAATGTCTAGACTCGACTTCGGCCAAGCAGTCTGGAAGGGGGATTCCTACATGCATTCGGCTCTGATACCAACTTGTGACGCCCCCGATACAATTGTACACTAATCATACACACAAATGTGTACGATCAAGATCAGGGACTCACGGGAAGATATCACAACACAACTCTACAAATAAAATAAGTCATACAGGGGTCATATTACAAGCCAAGGCCTCGAGGGCTCAAATACAAGAGCTGGATCATAGACGAGTCAACGGAAGCAACAATATCCGAGTACAGACATAAGTAAACAAGTTTGCCTTAAGAAGTCTAGCAGAAACTGGGATACAGATCGAAAGAGACGCAGGCCTCCTACCTGGGATCCTCCTAAACTACTCCTGGTCGTCGTCAGCGGCCTGCACGTAGTAGTAGGCACCTCCCGAGTAGTAGAAGTCATCATCGACAGTGGCGTCTGGCTCCTGGACTCCAATGTCTGGTCGCAACAATCGGGTATAGGAAGCGGGAAAAGGGGTGGAGCAAAGCAACCGTGAGTACTCATCCAAAATACTCGCAAGCAAGGAACTACACTACATATGTATGCATTGGTATCAAATGGAAAAGGGGTAACATATGTGGACTGAACTGCAGAATGCCAGAATAAGAGGAGGATAGCTAGTCCTATTAAAGACTACGCTTCTGGTAACCTCCATCTTGCAGCAGAAGAAGAGAGTAGATGGTAAGTTAACCAAGTAACATCGCATAGCATAATCCTAACCGATGATCCTCCCCTTGTCGCCCTGTGAGAGAGCAATCATCGGTTGTATCTGGCACTTGGAAGGGTGTGTTTTATTAATTATCTGGTTCTATTTGTCATAAGGTCAAGGTACAACTCCAAGTCGTCCTGTTACTGAAGATCACGGCTATTCGAATAGATTAACTTCCCTGCAGGGGTGCACCACATTTCCCAACACGCTCGATCCACTTTGTCCGGACACACTTTTCTGGGTCATGCCCGGCCTCGGAAGATCAACACGTCGTAGCCCAAGCTAGGCACAACAGAGAGGTCAGCACGACGGTCCAAATCCTATGGCGCAGGGGTCTGGGCCCATCGCCCATTGCACACCTGCATGTTTCGTACACGGCCGGTGATCAGACCTAGCCTCCCTTATACAGGAGCAGGCATTCCAGTCCAACCCAGCGCGCGCCGCTCAGTCGCTGACGTCACGAAGGCTTCAGCTGATACCACGACGTCGAGTGCCCATAATTGTTCCCGCGTAGTTGGTTAGTGCGTATAGGCCAGTAGCCAGACTCAGATCAAATACACAGATCTTGTTAAGCGTGTTATTTTGAAGTAACCGTGAACGCCGACTAGGTCCAGGCCCACCTCTCTCCTAGGTGGTCTCAACCTGCCCTGTCGCTCCGCCTCAAAGTAACAGTCGGGGGCCGTCGGGAACCCAGGCCCACCACTACCTGGGTGGAACCACCTGCCCCTTCAACCCCTAACATCGGAATCACTTGCGGGTACTCCACGAGCCGACACGACTTTATTCAAAACATGTATAAAGTATATAATATATACCCGTGATCACCTCCCGAGTGATCATGGCCCGATAGTATAGCATGGCAGACAGACAAGAATGTAGGGCCACTGATTATAAACTAGCATCCTATACTAAGCATTTAGGATTGCAGGTAAGGTATCAATAGTTGTAGCAACAATGACATGCTATGCATTAGAATAGGATTAACGGAAAGCAGTAACATGCTACACTACTCTAATGAAAGCAGTAGAGAGAGATTAGGTGATATTTGGTGATCAAGGGGGGGCTTGCCTGGTTGCTCTGGCAAGTAGGGGTCGTCAACAACGTAGTTTGACGGGGCACCAGCAGTAGCGTCAGTCTCGTAGTCTACAGGAGAGAAGAGGGGGGGAGAAACAATGAATACAATGCAAACAGATGCATAACGATGCAAGACATGTTAAGTAGCGGTGTTAGGTGTGCCCTAACGCGGTATGATGTGATGCCGGTGAAGGGGGGAAACATCCGGGAAAATATCCCCAGTGTTTTGCTTTTTTGGATAGATGAAATGGAGGGGGAAAGTTGCTTGTTCACTATGCTAGGGACGCGTGGCGGACGAACGGGCAGCGGATCCGGGTTTGTCTCGTTGTTCTGAGCAACTTTCATGTACAAAGTTTTCCATCCGAGCTACGGTTTATTTTATATTAGTTTTAAAAGATTTAAATCATTTTTAGTATTTATTTAATTATTTAAATTCTACATTATCCAGAACAGTGCACGCTGACGTCAGCATGACGTCAGCAGTAAACAGAGGAGTTGACTGGTCAACTCACGTGTGGGTCCCGTTCGTCATTGACTGTTTAGTCTAATTAGGGTTTAACTAATCTAATTACGGATTAATTAAACAAGATTAAATAACTTAATTAATTAATTAATTAATTTAAGTATTATTTGTTTTTTTAATTTTTTTTTCTTTTTTAACGTTTTCAGGGGTTGGGCCCCGTTTGCCATAGGCCTATAGGCCAAACGGGTGCGGGCGCGGGCGTCGGTGCCCGACTAGGCGAGCGCCCAGATTGAGAGGTAGGGGAGGGCGCGCCAGCCACGGGCGTGTCGAGGCCGCCGGCGAAGAGCGGCGCCAGCAGAGGGCTGCGCGCGCGGGAGGGGGGGTGCGAGACGGCGGGGGCCGTGGGTGCCGGGCTGGGTCGAGCTCAGCGTGCCTGTGCCACGGCGAGGCAGCCAGCGGCGGCGGCGAGTGGACGTAGGAGAGGTCAGGGGAGGCGGGGAACAACACGGGAGGAGTCGGAGAGCGGCAGCAGCAGTAGCGACTACAGGGAGGCGTGGCCGCGGCGATGGAATGGCAACGGCGAGGCGAACGCACGCGAGGGCGGCGACGAGCGCCGACGCGGGGTCGTAGCAGGGAGGCGGCAACGCAAGCAGAGGCGGTGGGAGCAGCGGGTGCGCGTGCGCGTGAGGGTGCCGGCAGGGGCGCGCCGGGCAGGGCGGCGCGTGGGGGCGCGGGGTGAGAGGAAAAGGGCTCGGGTCCAGTCGGGGAGGGCGAGGGCGGCGAGCGGGCACTCCCGGAACGACGAGCATGGAGGTGCGGCCACGAGTCAGAGGGCGGGTGTAGGATCGAAAGTATGTCTAGAGGGGGGGTGATTAGACTACTTGACCAAATAAAACTTAACCTTTTCCCAATTTTAGTTCTTGGCAGATTTTAGCTAATTTTGGACAAGTCAAGCAATCATCACATCACTCAAGCAAGCATGCAAAGAGTTTATGGGCAGCGGAAAGTAAAGCATGCAACTTGCGAGAATGTAAAGGGAAGGGTTTGGAGAATTCAAACGCTATTGGAGACACGGATGTTTTTCCCGTGGTTCGGATAGGTGGTGCTATCCTACATCCACGTTGATGGAGACTTCAACCCACGAAGGGTAACGGTTGGGCGAGTCCACACAGGGCTCCACCCAAGGGCAACGGTTGCGCGAGTCCACACAGGGCTCCACCCACGAAGGGTCCACGAAGAAGCAACCACCCACAAAGGGTCCACGAAGAAGCAACCTTGTCTATCCCACCATGGCCATCGCCCACGAAGGACTTGCCTCACTAGCGGTAGATCTTCACGAAGTAGGCGATCTCCTTGCCCTTACAAACTCCTTGGTTCAACTCCACAATCTTGTCGGAGGCTCCCAAGTGACACCTAGCCAATCTAGGAGACACCACTCTCCAAGAAGTAACAAATGGTGTGTTATGATGAACTCCTTGCTCTTGTGCTTCAAATGATAGTCTCCCCAACACTCAACTCTCTCTCATAGGATTTGGATTTGGTGGAAAGAAGATTTGAGTGGAAAGCAACTTGGAAGGCTAGAGATCAAGATTCATATGGTAGGAATGGAATATCTTGGTCTCAACACATGAGTAGGTGGTTCTCTCTCAGAACATATGAGTTGGAATGATGTGTGTGTTCTGATGGCTCTCTCAAATGAGAAGGAGGTGGAGGGGTATATATAGCCTCCACACAAAATCCAACCGTTACACACAGTTTTCCAATCTCGGTGGGACCGAACAATAAAACTCGGTCGGACCGAAAATGTAAACCTAGTGACCGTTAGTGATTTCCGGTGGGACTGACATGCAACTCGGTAGGACCGATATGGTTAGGGTTTGGGCATAACGTAATCTCGGTGAGACCGATTACACAAACTCGGTGAGACCGAATTTGGTAATTAGCTAACCAGAGAGTTGGTCAGGCAAACTCGGTGGGACCGATTTGCTCTTTCGGTGAGACCGAGTGGAACTCGGTGAGACCGAAAAGTTACAAAGGGGAAACACTGAGTTTACATTGCAATCTCGGTGGGACCGATTCGCTCTTTCGGTGAGACCGAAAAGTTACGAAAGGGAAACAGAGAGTTTGCAACCCCATCTCGGTGAGACCGAGATCCCTATCGGTAGAACCGAATTGCTAGGGTTTGGCAGTGGCTAATGACAAGTGAAACTCGGTGGCGCCGGATAGAAGAATCGGTAGGACCGAGTTTGGCTTAGGGTTTAGGTCATATGTGGATATGGGAAAGTAGTTGAGGGTTTTGGAGCATATCACTAAGCACATGAAGCAAGAGGCTCATTAAGCAACACCTCATCCCTCCTTGATAGTATTGGCTTTTCCTAAAGACTCAATGTGATCTTGGATCACTAAAATATAAAATGAAGAGTCTTGAGCTTTTGAGCTTGAGCCAATCCTTTGTCCTTAGCATTTTGAGGGTTCCACTTTCACATCCATGCCATGCCAATCATTGAGCTTTCCTGAAATAATCATCTTGGAATAGCATTAGCTCAATGAGCTATATGTTGTTTATGAATTACCAAAACCACCTAGGGATAGTTGCACTTTCAATCTCCCCCTTTTTGGTAATTGATGACAACATATAGATCAAAGCTTCGACAAAAGATAATAATCATGAAATATATCGTCGCTTTGAGAAGTATGTGATAAGTAAGAGCTCCCCCTAAATTTGTGCATATTTAAAATTTGCTTTGGACTGCAAATGCACAAAGAATTAGAATTATGGGTTACTCTTCCATGTCACATACATCTTGGTGGAGCGCTCAAAAATGATAAGATTGAAATACATGCACTCATCACCAAGAATAGTGAATGATCACAAACGATAGATAGAATGATAATATTTAAGCAAGCATTAAGCAAACATTAAGTGTAGCTTATGATCAAACACATGATCATCAATGTCTCACAAATAATGACGTAGTATCAAGCACTCAAAAGCAGATAAGTTCAAAAAACCACCAAATAAAGCAAGAGAGAAAAGCAACACTCTCTCTCTCGAAGCCTATGATCTATACATCTTCTCCCCCTTTGGCAACAAGTTACCAAAAAGTTCCTAGAAAATGCATAGCACTAGATCGACGCTCAGGCTTGATCTTCAGGTGGTGGTGGAGTCCGGAGCACTCCAAGGACGAAGCCTTCGGTAGACGTGGTCGGAGTCGAGGCTGAAATGGATGCTGGAGCTGGTGGAACTAAGGCTGTGGCTGGTGCAGACGTTGTAGCTCTGGTGTCAACAACTGGCAGTGCAGACGACCTCAGACCTCGTGGCACCCTCGCAAAAGCATCAGTCATGGTCCTGCCTCTCCTCTCATTCATGTCCTCCTGGAGCTGCTGCATGGCAGTCTGTATCTCTGTCACCTTGATGTCCAAGTCATACAACCTCTGTTCCATGATCCTCTCTAAACTCGCCTAGTTCTGAGTCAGGGTGGCTATACTCTGCTCAATCCGCAGGGTGGACGCAATCAGGTAACCAAGCTGCTCTTGTTTGGTTTTCAGGAAGTAATCAGATGCCTCCACTTGAGTAGGCATCCTGGCAGCTTTCTCCTTCTTCGCCTTCTCCTTTTGAGCTTGTGCATGGGCAGATGATGGTTCATTCTCAGTCATAACAACTTGATTATCTTTGAAATCTGGACGGATGGGCAGGTGTTCCTTATCCAACAAATATACGCCCGTGCCCATCTTGGAGTTGATGAGCTCCTGAATCTGAGGGGCATATCCACAGCTCCTCTTCTGATCTGCCGCAGTCCTTTTGATTGTTTCCACTATGAGGCTCATGACTTTGAATTTTTGAGGCACGTCAAAGACATGAAGCAAATTGATCGCGTGACCTCTGATCATCTTGTGATCTCCAGACTTGGGCAGAAGGGTGTGCCTAAGGATCCAGTTGATCGTAGGCAATCCTGATAGCAGATAATGCACTGAGCCAAACTTGAACGTGTCAAGTGCTTCATTCGGAATCTCCTTGTACATGTTGGACATGGAGTTGTGGTCCATCTTTTTCTTGGCATAAATGTCCAAGTCATCTGCTTGCTCCTCTGGGGCATTGATCAGCTTCGCCCATTCCTCAACAGTAGAGTGGTACCTTGTACCCTCTGACATCCATGTGATCCTGCCATCCGGATAAAAGTGTGCTGTGGAGTAGAATTGCATGATTAGCTCCTCGTTCCACTTTGTGAGCTTCTGCCCAACAAAGTCTGCAACTCCACACACACTAAAGCTGTCAAATACTCTAGGGTAGTACTCTTCATTGTCCTTGATATTGGTCCAGTCGACCCATCTCATGTCACATACAATTGGCTTCTTGTCAAGTAGCACTGTCTCATAGAAATCCTGCTGCTCCTTGGTATGAAACCTATAGTCCACTGCAGTCCTTCTCCTAGAAGCATATGGATCTGCTTCTCTCCACTTCCTGAGCCCTGAGTCTCTCCTGAGCTTCATATCCTCAGCCACAGGATGAGCATCGTTGTGGTCTGGGATCTTGGGCTTTAGCTTCCTTAGGACATTTTCTTCCTCATCCTCAGCAACAGTCTCAGGCACTGGGGCCTTGTTCTTCTCAGCTGCAGGAATGCTCCTTGTATTTCTCTTAGGTTTTGGCTTGGAGGCAGCTTTGGGCTTAGATGCAGTAGCCCCTGACCTTATGGCATCACCCATTAGCTTGGGTGCCTTGGGCGCTGGTGCAGCTGCCTCTTCTTCCTCTTCCTCTTCCATGATGGAAGCTTTGCCAAGCACCCTAGCCACAGTCTTCTTCACCCTCTCCTTCCTTTTCTTGCCCTCGGCTGCAGCTGGCTCTTGGGAAGTGGGCTTCTCAGTTGAGGCTCTAGCCTTTGACATGGGCTGCCTGCCTGCTGGCCTTTTGATTTTCAGACCTGGCTTAGTGCCTTGAGCTGGTTCAATTCTCTTGGAAGTGGCCTCTTCCTCTGCCACATAGTCCTCATCTTCAGAGTCTGAAGTTTTCTTCTTCCTTTGTCTCGTGGCAGCCTTCGGCAAATTGCTAGGAGTGCTCCTGCTCCCTTCATCAGATGAACTGGAGGGACTAGTGCCCTCACTCATCACCACTTGCTGCTCTGACAGATTCTGGCTATCACTCTGGTCTGACATGCTGCAAACTGACTGCTGACCCTGTGAATAGATTATAGAGGAGACCGAGTGGATGAGCATCACAAAATGCAGAGATTTTTGCAAAAAGAATGATCCAAAAACTTAGTTTTAGTTTCCCACTGAAATCATCTCGGATCTACCGATTTTCAAACTCGGTGATACCGAAGCAGTTTTGGAACCTAAACTAGTGAACTCGGTAGGACCGAGTCACAGTTCGGTGGCACCGAGACTGCTAGGGTTTCACTGAGTTCAAAAATCGGTCACACCGATAAGTAATTCTCGGTCAGACCGAGTCTCACTTGTGCAATGGCATAAGCCAAATCGGTGGGACCGAGTTTTTTAACTCGGTGGGTCCGAGATAGTTTCGGCGGAAACCTAAACCTAGAATTTTTGAATCAAACCTAATCTATGAGCGTTTTGACTGGATAGAAGTTTCTCAAACATGGCTAGAAACAATATGATCACAATGTGCTAGGAATCAGATTGAGGAATAGCACAAAGATCAAGTCCGTACCCTAGTTCGGCGGGGACTTGCTACGGCGGCAACGGCGGGGCAGAATTCCCATTGACGGCAACGGAGACCAGCGACTGGAGGCTGTTGGCGGCGAGAAGACGATCCGGAGACCTCGAGGGCAGAGCAGGCTATCGCGCGGGCGAAGGGGTTCGGAGAAATTTCCAAATTTTGCCCGTGACTATATATAGCCCGACCCTGTCGGTGTGACCAAGTGGAACGACTCGGTGGCACCGAGATTCATAACTGCGTGCAGTTACTGAAACTCGGTGTGACCGAAAGGTTCAAATCGGTTGCACCGAGATCGAAAACCTAGATCAACTTAATGATCTCGGTAGGACAGAAAGTGGAGTATCGGTCAGGCCGAGAATCATAAAGAGGTTTTGGAAGTTTAAGTCTATGACGAATCGGGGACTCCGAGCGCTCCTCACACAGAGTGGTTCGAATCTGACTTGATCAACTTTTGTGATGCAGCATGAATAGAGTTTGAGAAGAGAAAATCATAGATAGCTAGAGGAGGTTCTTAGGCATTCTTGTCCATCCACTTGGCAAAAAGAAATAAAGCCGAACAATCAAAACAACAAGTGGATGTCCTCGGATGAGTAAAATATGCAACCAGCATGCTCACACAATAAGATGGCAAATGAAATATGTGGCAAGGCATGCACAACCAAATCTAGCATCTATCAAGCAATTTGCGATGACTAGGTCATCTATATATGAGTATATTGACTTAGGAGTCAAGTGAGAACACTTGATCATAGGTCATACTCATCGTTTAAGCTCAAGTGGGGTTACCACTTTTACATAAAGCATTGTTGTGTTCACATCTTTAGAGTTGCTTTAGCTCAAGTCTTAGAGTAAAGCTCCCCCTAGATGTTATATCCCCCCTAAGAGGGATGAACTAACCTTGGGTTTTGTCGATGATGACTTCATGTAGATATCGAAGATGTGGATGCTCAATGTTGATGTAGATCTCTTGGAGCTATCCATTTGAGTGAATTGCACTTTCAGTACCTACATGGGTTAGTCCCACAAGGAACAAACAAGGATATCCATAGACATAGAGTGATGCACACAAAAGATGATGTCCATGATAACTTTTAGGTTACCTTGTCCCTTGTCTTACCAACAAGAGGGTTTGTGACTCCTTGAACTAGTGCAATATGTGGAAGTTGATTGCACTTGTTCTTGCCAAAATGATAAGAGTGAAGTATGTTGGCGGAGTCACCCTCGAGAACTCTCTAGTTCTTCTTCTTTTGGATCCACATCATCTTGATGGGAATCCTTGGAGTTGTAGTCGTACTTGATGAAGTGGAACTTGAAGTAGTCTTGGGAATCCACTTAACTAAGGTCTTAGGAGCTTCTTCAAATGCATCAATTTCCTCTTGAAGCTTGTCCTTGCCTTTTTGCTCGTAGTCTTGTGGTGGAAGATCATCTTGAGCTTGTGTCCCCTTGAAATAAGTATACTTCTCTTGTTGAGGGACAAACTTTGTCTTGGGGTATTGATCTTCTTCCCATTCAACTCCATTGGCATTGAACTTTCGTTCAAAACCAACACCTTGATTCTTCCGGTGCATTCCTTGCTTGCGCACAATTTCCTCGAATTGCTTACTCCCGGCAAGGCTTTTGTACACTCCTTTCTCTATAATTCCCTTCAATAAGCTATTTTCTTGCTCAAGTGTAACTTGGCTAAGAGAATCATTAGTGGAATCAAGAGAACTACTAGAAGCAACAATATTGGATTTAGCATGATCATTCTTACTACTAGAGGAAGAATCTTTCTTGTTAGACTTGACTTGAGGCATGTAAGTGGATAAGAGTAAACGCTTGGCAATGTAAGAAGACCTTTTCTTGCGGAGATCATCATTGATTGCCTTTAAGAACTCATGCTCTTGCTCAAGATTGAGCTTTTCAAAGCGTAGTTTCTCATGAGCTCTTAAAAGTTCTCGATGATCTTCGAAGATAGTGTCATGAGCTAACTTAATAGTTTTTAGTTCTTTAGTTAGAGCCTCAATCTTCTCCTTATCATTGTCATTCGTTTTATCTTGATTAGCATGATTAATTGGTCTTTCATCATAGTATTCATCACTAGAGTTGTCACCAAGCAAATCATCACCTAACAAGTCATCTTCATCACTATTGAAATCAACATACTCGGGGTGTGTTACCTTAGGACCTTTGGCCATGAAGCATCTTCCAATTCCTTCATTTGGTGAGTCAAATATGTCGTAGGAGTTGGTTGACACAAGTGCTAGACCGGCAACACCTTCATCTTGAGTATCTTCGGAGTCGGAGTGATAACTTCTCTCGGAGTGGCTGTCGGAGTCGGAGCTGGATACCCATTCACCAACATGAGCTTGATGTCTTCGTCTTGTGTAGCTCCTTGATGATTTTTCCTTCCTTTCCGAATCCTTGCTTCTCCGTGAGTATCTTCGTTCATAACGATCATCTCTACTCCTTCTCTCTCTTGGTGGTGATCCTTTGCTTCTTCTTTTTGGAGAATCTTCTCTTCTCTTGTAGGGAGCCGTACACTCATTGGAATAGTGTCCGGGTCTTCCACAATTGTAACAGTTTCGCTCTCGACTAGAAGATCTTTTGTCATTGTAGGACCTTGACTTGGAGCTTCTATCTTTGCTTCTACTCTTGTAGAACTTGTTGAAGTTCTTCACCATTAAGCTCAATTCTTCATTGAAGTCTTGTTTCTCACTTGATGATGTAGGGGCTTCACATGAGGCTTTATAGGCACCACTTGATTTGTTGTGAAGTTCCTCTTTATCCTTAAGTGACATCTCATGAGCAACAATTCATCCAATCACCTCCATTGGCTTGAGATCTTTGTAATTGGGCATCATTTGGATCAATGTGCACACGGTATCATATTTTCCATCCAAGGCTCTTAGGATCTTCTTGATGATGAATCTATCGGTCATCTCTTCACTTCCTAAGCCGGCAATCTCATTTGTGATGAGAGCAAGCCTAGAGTACATTTCAGCAACACCTTCACCATCCTTCATCTTGAAATTGTCAAGTTGGCTTTGAAGCACATCCAACTTGGATTCCTTGACGAAGTCGGTACCTTCGTGCATATCAATCAAAGTGTACCAAATTTCCTTTGCATTCTCAAGGCGGCTGATTTTGTTGAATTCTCCGGGGCACAATCCGTTGAAGAGAATATCACAAGCTTGAGCATTGTACTGCAACATCTTCAACTCATCCGCGGTAGCTTCACGGTTTGGTTCTCTCCCGTCAAAGAAGTCACCTTGCAAACCAACACACACAATAGCCCAAACAGTGGGGTTATGTCCAAGAATATGCATTTTCATTTTATGCTTCCAACTAGCAAAATTAGTACCATCAAAGTAAGGACCTCTACGGTGATAATTTCCCTCGCTAGACGCCATACTCTCCTAGGTTGTGAAACCAAGGCTATGACCACCAAAAGCTATGGAGATCAAGCAAATGGAGACCAAAGCTCTGATACCACTTGTAGGATCGAAAGTATGTCTAGAGGGGGGGTGATTAGACTACTTGACCAAATAAAACTTAACCTTTTCCCAATTTTAGTTCTTGGCAGATTTTAGCTAATTTTGGACAAGTCAAGCAATCATCACATCACTCAAGCAAGCATGCAAAGAGTTTATGGGCAGCGGAAAGTAAAGCATGCAACTTGCGAGAATGTAAAGGGAAGGGTTTGGAGAATTCAAATGCTATTGGAGACACGGATGTTTTTCCCGTGGTTCGGATAGGTGGTGCTATCCTACATCCACGTTGATGCAGACTTCAACCCACGAAGGGTAACGGTTGCGCGAGTCCACACAGGGCTCCACCCACGAAGGGTCCACGAAGAAGCAACCACCCACAAAGGGTCCACGAAGAAGCAACCTTGTCTATCCCACCATGGCCATCGCCCACGAAGGACTTGCCTCTCTAGCGGTAGATCTTCACGAAGTAGGCGATCTCCTTGCCCTTACAAACTCCTTGGTTCAACTCCACAATCTTGTCGGAGGCTCCCAAAGTGACACCTAGCCAATCTAGGAGACACCACTCTCCAAGAAGTAACAAATGGTGTGTAGGTAATGAACTCCTTGCTCTTGTGCTTCAAATGATAGTCTCCCCAACACTCAACTCTCTCTCATAGGATTTGGATTTGGTGGAAAGAAGATTTGAGTGGAAAGCAACTTGGGAAGGCTAGAGATCAAGATTCATATGGTAGGAATGGAATGTCTTGGTCTCAACACATGAGTAGGTGGTTCTCTCTCAGAACATATGAGTTGGAATGATG
Organism: Triticum urartu; assembly: GCF_003073215.2. NCBI lineage: Eukaryota > Viridiplantae > Streptophyta > Magnoliopsida > Poales > Poaceae > Triticum > Triticum urartu. The sequence continues at coordinate 166,408,118 of NC_053027.1, read as the reverse complement.
TGTGTGTTCTGATGGCTCTCTCATCAAATGAGAAGGAGGTGGAGGGGTATATATAGCCTCCACACAAAATCCAACCATTACATAGTTTTCCAATCTCGGTGGGACCGAATCAATAAACTCGGTCGGACCGAAAATGTAAACCTAGTGACCATTAGTGATTTTCGGTGGGACTGATATGCAACTCGGTAAGACCGATATGGTTAGGGTTTGGGAATAACGTAATCTCAGTGAGACCGATTACACAAACTCGGTGAGACCGAATTTGGTAATTAGCTAACCAGAGAGTTGGTCAGGCAAACTCGGTGGGACCGATTTGCTCTTTCGGTGAGACCGAGTGGAACTCGGTGAGACCGAAAAGTTACAAAGGGGAAACACTGAGTTTACATTGCAACCTCGGTGGGACCGATTCGCTCTTTCGGTGGGACCGAAAAGTTACGAAAGGGAAACAGAGAGTTTGCAATCCCATCTCGGTGAGACCGAGATCCCTATCGGTAGAACCGAATTGCTAGGGTTTGGCAGTGGCTAATGACAAGTGAAACTCGGTGGCGCCGGATAGGAAGAATCGGTAGGACCGAGTTTGGCTTAGGGTTTAGGTCATATGTGGATATGGGAAAGTAGTTGAGGATTTTGGAGCATATCATTAAGCACATGAAGCAAGAGGCTCATTAAGCAACACCTCATCCCTCCTTAATAGTATTGGCTTTTCCTAAAGACTCAATGTGATCTTGGATCACTAAAATATAAAATGAAGAGTCTTGAGCTTTTGAGCTTGAGCCAATCCTTTGTCCTTAGCATTTTGAGGGTTCCACTTTCACATCCATGCCATGCCAATCATTGAGCTTTCCTGAAATAATTATCTTGGAATAGTATTAGCTCAATGAGCTATATGGGCCAGCGGCAGAGCGAGCAGCAGCAGCGATGGCTAGTAGCAACAGCAGCAACAGCAACAACAGCAGCTCAATGAGCTAGGGCGGCGTCGGCCGGCAGGGGCGACGCGGCCCTAGGCAGCGAGCAGCAGCGACCAGTAGCAGGGGTCGCGGGCGCGGCTTGGGGAGGCCGAGCGCGGCAACTGCCGGCGGAGTACGTGGGCGTGGTGGCCGCCGCGGGCGCGCGCGCGGGCGAGCAGGGGAGAAGAGGAGAGTTGCGGCTCACGGGGGGAGTAGGGTTCGGGGCAGCGGGTGTCGAGGAGGGGGCAGGGACGTCGTGCGTAGGGGGAGGCAGGCCGGCAAGGCGATGGTCGGCGTGGCGGCCTCCTCCTCCGATCCCGATCTAATTGGGGCAAAGAGGGGGGAAGATATTTTGGGGGGAGTGGGGGTGTCGGTGGACTGGGGGGAAGTGGGGGTTATGGATAGACGATGGGCCGGCCTGGTGGGTCGTGGCCCAGTTGGGCCGGAGCCCCGGGGGGGTTTCTTTCCTTTTTCTGTTTTGTATTTCCTTTTTCTTTTATTTATTTTCTTTTCTGTTTTAATTCAATTTAAAATATTTATGCACTTTATAAAACTGTATCTTCTACACCATAATTATCTATGTAATATTTAGTACCAACCGAACATTTTTATTCTAATGTTTGAAAACATTTATTATTTACCAAACTTTGAATTTGAATTTTGGACCGGTTTTGATCTAACGATGATTAGCAACAGTAACGGAGGTAACGTGGCACCATTATAGTGGGATTACTGTAGCTTAATTACCCGGGCGTTACAGTAAACATTTTCAGTAGGTTGAGGAGAAACTCTTTGCTCTACTGGTCGGGGTGAAGATACCCCGAAAAAGCCTCTCAAAGGATTATGTTCCATAGTAACAAGTGACAGTAAATTTCAGCACACTATATAAATTTTTCCTTACCAAATTCCTCCTACCAAAGGCGCTTCACTACCCGGCAACGGCGCCATAGAAGAGTCTTGATGACCCACAAGTATAGGGGATCTATCATAGTCCTTCTGATAAGTAAGAGTATCGAACCCAACGAGGAGCAGAAGGAAATGATAAGCAGTTTTCGGTAAGGTATTTTCTGCAAGCACTCAAATTATCGATAATAGATAGTTTTGTGATAAGGTAATTTGTAACAGGTAACACGTAATAAAAGTAAATAAGGTGCAACAAGATGGCCCAATCCTTTTTGTATCAAAGGACAAGCCTGGACAAACTCTTATAGAAAGGAAAGCGCTCCCGAGGACACATGGGAATTATCGTCAAGCTTGTTTTCATCATGTTCATATGATTCGCATTGTGTACTTTGATAATTTGATATGTGGGTGTGAGGGAGTCCTGGATTAGGGGGTCCTCGGACAGCTGGACTATATACTTTGGCGAGACTCTTGGACTATGAAGATACAAGATTGAAGATTTTGTCCCGTGTTCGGGTGGGACTCTCCTTTGCGTGGAAGGCAAGCTTGGCAATTCGGATATGTAGATCTCCTCCCTTGTAACCGAATCTGTGTAACCCTAGCCCCCTCTGGTGTCTATATAAACCGGAGGGTTTAGTCCGTAGGACAACAACAATCATAATCATAGGCTAGCTTCTAGGGTTTAGCCTCTTTGATCTCGTGGTAGATCAACTCTTGTAATACTCATTTCATTAAGATCAATCAGGCAGGAAGTAGGGTATTACCTCCATCGAGAGGGCCCGAACCTAGGTAAATGTTGTGTCCCCTGCCTCCTGTTACCATCCGCCTTAGATGCACAGTTCGGGACCCCCTACCCGAGATCCACCGGTTTTGACACCGACATTGGTGCTTTCACTGAGAGTTCCACGGTGTCATCGCCATAAGGCTTGATGGCTCCTTCGATCATCGTCAACGATGCGATCCAGGGTGAGGTTTTTCTCCCCATACAAATCTTCGTATTCGGCGGCTTCGTACTGTGGGCCAACTTGCTTGGCCATCTGGAGCAGATCGAGAGCTACGCCCCTGGCCATCAGGTCAGGTTTGGAAGCTTGAAGTATACTACCGACATCCGCGGAGACTTGATCTTCAACGGATTCGAGCCCATGTCAGGTGCCCCGCACGGTTGCGACGAGCATGACTTAGCTCTGCCGCCGGACGGTGTTCGGGAGATCACACATGTGGCTACTCCGGCCCTCAATCCGCAGTAGATTGTGCCGTCCGAGGACGGGTGGATGGACCCCGCCATGGAGGCCGCACACCCAGCGGAAATAGAGCCGAATACTGACTTCACCTCCTTTGAGACCTGTGTTGCCGGACCCTTGGATTCGTCCCTGTCCACAGGCTCCGAACCGCCTGCGTTCGTGCCTATCGAATCTGATTGGGCACCGATCATGGAGTTCACCTCCGTGGATATCAAGGGTGAGTGCTAAGTTCATTAAGGTCTCTCTCCTTGTTAGGAGGCCCTTGGCCGAACTGTGTCCGGCTCGAGTGGGAAGCGGACGGCGAATAAATTCGTCCCCCACCCACCACCCACTTAATATCCACTGTCGACGACTTAACCGACATGCTTGATTTTGGCTCCGAAGACATCGACGGTATGGACGACGATGCGGGAGAAGAACAGGAACCACCGCCCACAGGGCGTTGGACATCAACCTCATCATATGACATATACATGGTGGACACCCCCAAAGAAAGCGATGGCAATAAGGCAACGGAGGATAATCCCCTCGAGAAGCAATCTAAGCACCGGTGTCATCGGCGCCACTCTAAGCCCCGCCATAGCAAAAGCAGCGATACCGGCACAAAAGACAATAACGCTGCGGACAGTGCCGAAGACAATCCCCTCCAGCCAGGTTTCGAGCGGGAGGATGGGCAAGCTAGCCCTAAGGAACAGGCGGTAGATGAAGAATCAGAGGATGACAATTACATGCCTCTCTCCGATGACGAGGTGAGCCTCGGCGACGAAGAATTTATCGTGCATGAGGATCCCGTCGAGGAGGAATGCTTCAAGCGCCGGCTTATAGCCACAGCAAAAAGTCTGAAGAAAAAGCAGCAGTAGCTTCAAGCTGATCAAGATCTGCTAGCGGATAGATGGACCGAGGTACTGGCAGCTGAGGAATACGGACTCGAGCACCCAACCAAAAGTTACCCAAAGCGCAGGTTGCTACCCCAACTCGAGGAGGAAGCATTAAAGCCTACACTACCAGCGTATGATGCGGCGGACCGGCCACCTCATGGCCGGGACAAAGCGGCGTATCAGCCCGAAGTCCAGCCCGCACCCCGTCGCCAGTCAAACAAAAACACCAAGGCCCGGGGCAACACGCAGGACCTGCGAGACGTATTGGAAAACAAAGCAGGACATACAAGATTGATCTACGGATCACGGGGGCGCGCCCCAACGAGTGACGACGACCGTCACGCCGGATATACTAAAAACAAATCCGGTCGGGCCGAATATAGCATACAAGACTCGTATGAACTGCGTCATGATATAGCCCAGCACAGAGGCGCCGCACACCCCCTATGCTTCACTGATGAAGTAATGGATCATGAATTCCCAGAAGGTTTTAAACACGTGAATATTGAATCATATGATGGCACAACAGACCCCGCGGTATGGATCGAAGATTTCCTCCTCCACATCCACATGGCCCACGGTGACGATCTACATGCCATCAAGTACCTCCCATTAAAACTCAAAGGACCTGCTCGGCATTGGCTCAATAGCCTGCCGGCAAACTTCTAGGGCACTTATGTGCGACCACCGGATGCCGATGACTTGAGTCACATAACCCAGCAGCCAGGGGAATCAGCCAGGAAATTTTGGACTCGGTTCCTAAGTAAAAAGAACCAAATCGTCGATTGTCCGGATGCCGAGGCCTTAGCGGCGTTTAAGCATAACATCCGAGACGAGTGGCTCGCCCGACACCTCAGCCAAGAAAAGCCGAATCCATGGCAGCCCTCATGACACTCATGACCCGCTTTTGTGCGGGCGAGGATAGCTGGCTGGCTCGCAGCAACAACACTTCAAGAAACCCTGGCAATTCAGATGCCAAAGATAGCAACGGCAGGCCATGTCGCAACAGACACAAGCGCCGCAACAACGGCGACAACGCCGAAGACACGGCAGTTAATGCCGGATTCAGTGGCTCTAAATCCGATCAGCGGAAAAAGCCGTTCTAAAGAAGCAATCCGGGCCCGTCCATCTTGGACCGCATACTTGATCGTTCGTGTCAAATTCACGGCACCCTCGATAAACCAGCCAACCACACCAACAGAGAATGCTGGGTCTTCAAATAGGCCGGCAAGTTAAATGCCGAAAACAAGGAAAAGGTGCCGCATAGCGACGACAAGGAGGAGCCCCGGCCGCCGAACACAGGAGGACAGAAGAAATTCCCTCCCCAAGTGAAAACGGTAAACATGATATATGCAACCCATATTCCCAAGAGGGAACGGAAGCGTGCACAGAGGGGCGTCTATGCGATGGAGCCAGTCGCCCCAAAGTTCAACCCATGGTCTTCTTGTCCGATCACCTTCGATCGCAGGGACCACCCCACCAGTATCCGTCATGGCGGTTCTGCCGCATTGGTCATTGACCCCATCATTGATAGATTTCACCTCACTCGAGTCCTTATGGACTGTGCAGTAGCCTGAACCTGCTATATTAGGATACAGTGCGTAAAATGGGAATACACCCCTCGAGGATCAAACCCACCAAAACCACCTTTAAAGGTGTCATCCCAGGTGTAGAGGCCTGTTGCAAGGGCTCAATAAAATTGGAAGTAGTCTTCGGATCTCCGGACAACTTCCGAAGCGAGGAGTTAATCTTCAATATCGTCCCCTTCCGCAGTGGCTATCATGCACTGCTTGGACGAACCGCATTTGCCAGATTCAATGCGGTACCGCATTATGCATACCTCAAGCTCAAAATGTTAGGACCTCGCGGGGTTATAATAGTTAATGGAAACACAGAAAGCTCTCTCCGCATGGAGGAGCACACTGCGGCCCTCGCAGTAGAAGCGCAAAGCAGCCTTATGAGGCAAACCGCCAATTCGGCGAAAAAGACCTCGAACACCTTCAAGCGAGTCCTGAGTATCCTGGAAGAGGATGGCCAGTCACGTTTAGAGCTCGCCTAGCAATTCGGCCTCCGTCCTAGTCCTAGTCAAGCAGCGAAATTTGTGCCCCGCGTACATAATTACGCACTCAAGATACCATGGGCATAGGTGGAGGCACGACCATGGCACAGCCCACAATGCGGCTTAACCGCTTCAGGACCCATATACCTTTAACATTTTCTTCCTTTCAGGCCCCTATTCTCTGAAGGCCCTCTCCGATCGTCTGATTATCAGACCCATCACGGGAAGGAAACACCAAGGAAGCAAGAAGCTTTTACGTACAAGGGAATCCTCAGGCGGTCTCTGATAACGATCGATATACCTGTTTTGCATACCCACACGCAGCTTGACCTTGGATAGGACATGTCAAATAGTCCTATCTTTTACTTACTGCACTACATGTATGCATACGCTTTGACGTATCATTTAAATAACAATGTACAACATTAGCTCATTATTGCATTCCTTTACCTTTTTTTCCCTTTCTGCTTATTTACGACAAATCGCACCCGTACATTTTGATACGGCTAGTGCGCCAGGGGCTTCAGTTTACCCCATAACACGGCATGAAAAGTCCAAACACTTTCGATAGTGCGGCACCCCGAACTTATAGCATTATATGCATCAGCTCTGAATCATGTCTTGGGTCAATATTTGGGTTTGCCTGGCTCCCATGTTTTGCTACCTTACGTTCCGCTATATCGGCTAAGGTAGCACTGGGAGAACTACTGCGATTGTGTCCCAATTCTTCCGGACGAGCACCTCAGTAGAGAAAGCCAAAAACTGACTGTCATGATGCGGCGAGAGTTGGTCGCTGTTCGAGAGGTCTCAAATCCTTAAAGGTTTTTTCCGCTTCGGGCAAGGAGTCGGCCTTGTTCGATTTAGGCGTACATAGCGCCCCAAGTTCGGCCTTCCGAATACTAGGGGCTTCGCCAAAATTTAAAATTGTAGACTTCTATGGCTAAGTGAGAGTGATAAAGCTTTATAGTCTGATTGCCTGGTTCGTTGTGCTGAACACCTCCTTCGAAGGACCCAAAACTGGGATAAAGAGTGATCAGGTTTATCCCAAAGGGACAATTCCATTTCTCCCCCCAACTTGAGCCACCACCTGGCATTTGCCCCTAATTTTCAGGTATGCTCAAAAATACCCCTCTTCCGTCAAGTCACCTTATAGAAATGCCCTTGCCGTCCAGTCAAAGGGGTTTGACCGTCCGATGAACAGTAACATGGTGAACAGTAAATTCGAAAAAAAGCAAAAAAAAATCAAAAAAATCTGAAATTTTGTCGGCTCGAAGATACTCAAGGGCGCAAGGTGCGTGCAAATTTTCAAGCTATTTGGACATTCCAGGAACTCGTGGAAAAGGAAAAAATGTAAATCTATACGCTGTGAACAGTAAATTAGAAAAAAATAGCAAGAAAAATTTAAAAAGTATGAATTTTTTTGGCATCAAAGAGGCTTGCGTGCGCAAGGCGCTTGCAATTTTTTTTGATCAAATGACATGCGAGGTGCTCTAGCAAAAAAACAAAATAGTGCATTTTTCAGAGTTTTTTTCTGCGCCAAATACAGTTTTTTTTTCCTCCATGAGCTCCTACAGTGTCAAAACACAACAAAAATTTGCACGCACCTTGCGCACCCCAGCCTCTTTGATGCCAAATTTTTTCATATTTTTTTGAAATTTCTTACTATTTTTTTTGAATTTACTATTTACAGCGTACATTTTAAAGTTTTTCCTTTGACACGATCTCCTGGAATGTTCAAACTGTGCCAAAATTTGTACGCACCTTGCTCCCTTGAGTATCTTCGATCCCACAAAATTTCAGATTTTTTTTGATTTTTTTTCTATTTTTTTCGAATTTACTGTTCACCATGTTACTGTTCATCGGACGGTCAAACCCCTTTGACCGGACGGTAACGGCAGAAAAGGGCATTTCTGTAAGGTGACTTAACGGAAGAGGGGTATTTTTGAGCATACCTGAAAATTAGGGGCAAATGCCAGGTGGTGGCTCAAGTTAGGGGGATAAATGGAATTGTCCCTATCCCAAACACCTCAGTACTAGTTACATCGGGGGCAGAAGCCGATGACTGGCCAACTCTCAAATTTTATAAACGGCCGCAAAGAAGGTAATATTTTAAATTAACAAGCGTTACATAGCTACCATGAACTCGTTTCACATTACAGGATCACATGAGTACATTTATTCAAATATTACAACCTTAGCACATTCCTCTGCCACAAGGCGAGCACCCTTCAGGACACTGTCATAATACTTTTCGGGGTGGCGATGCTCCTTGCCCTCCGGCGGCCCCTCCTTCACCAGCTTTTCGGCGTCCATCTTCGCCCAGTGCACTTTCGCCCGGGCAAAAGCCCTGCGCGCACCCTCAATGCAGATGGACCGCTTTATGACTTCAAGCTGGGGGCAAGCATTCACAAGCCGCCTTACCAGGCCGAAATAGCTGCCGGGCAGGGGCTCGCCAGGCCACGTCCAGACTATGAGGCCCTTCAAGGCCAGTTCGGCTGCCTTGTGAAGCTCGACCAGTTGCTTCAACTGGTCGCTCAAGGGCATCGGATGTCCGGTCCCAGTATACAGAGACCAGAACAACCTCTTCGTCGAGCTCCCTTCCTCGGCCCGGTAGAACTCCGCGACATCCGACACACTGCTCGGTAGATCTGCGAACGCTCCTGGAGAGCTCCGAATTCGGGTAAGTAAAAGGAAAGTTTCCTTCACATGCTTGCTTTGCATAAAGAATGCCTTACCCGCCGCTATCTTCCTGACCGCCTCAATTTCCTGGAGGGCCTTTTGGGCTTCTGCCTTGGCATTTTGTGCGTTCTCGAGGGCCTTTGCAAGCTCGAACCCTTGCGTCTTAGAGTCACGCTCCAAGGACTCGTACTTCTTGACAAACTCCTGGAGCTCTTGCTGAACCTCGCCGACTCGGGCCTCTTGCTTCTCACGCTCGACGCGCCCCTTGGCCGCTTTGCCTTCGGCCTCGGACAGCGCCTTCTTCAGGGTCGCCACTTTGGTCGTGGCCCCTAGCAAAATTCATGACGATCCTGTGATCTAACAACCAGTTTCCTTTTTCTTTATCAATAAGCAGCTGAGGTATCACTTACCTTTGTTTTCTTTGAGCCGCCTCTTGGTAAGGCCGAGCTCTTCTTCGGATCGCTCAAGGTCTCGCTTCAGTGCGGAGACCTCCGCCGTGTGAGCGGCAGCGGCCACCAGTGAAGCCTGCTTATTCACATAGACATATTCTGATTAGACTCCTGTGATTTTTATTTGATCCTCTGTTCGGCCTTTCTTCTGAACACCAAATAGAGCATCAAGGGCTACTGTCTATGCTGTAACATTTTCTCATAATTTGATTACTTACCTCGAAGCCTATTAGGAGGCTGGCACAAGCTTCAGTCAGTCCGCTTTTGGCGGACCGAACCTTCTTGACCACCGCACTCATGATAGTGCGGTGCTCTTCGTCAATGGAAGCGCCGCGAAGCACTTCCAGCAAATTGTCCGATGCCTCTGGATGGACAGAGGCCATCGACACAGACAGCTTGTCCCTCTTAGACTTGCTTCCCCCAGCATTAGAGCCCATGGGAGTCTTGCCCCTCGTGCGCCCAGTGTCCGGAATGTCGCCTTGGGGCGCCCCCGGAACTGTCTCCCCTTGGCTCAGCACCCTCTGAGACAACACCTCGATGTCATCCGTAGGGCGGGGGGAGGAGGCGGTCGGGAGTGAATCGTTGTTCATCTCCGACGGTCCCAAATACTCATCCGATGAGGATACATCGATATGGGCTTTGGATGGGCTTCATGATCATGTTCGTCATGATAAGAAGCAATAAAATAAAACATAACAAGAACTATTATGGTATCCGGATACTTACGACTTCGCCAGGGGCTTGTCCTTGGGTAACCACTCCTTGTCGCTAAAAGCGGCTGCCGTGGAGCAGTCCGGAAGAAGAGTCCTTCCCTTCTTGGACCCTTCGGCCTCCCCGGACGGGGCGGCCTTCCTTTTCTTGTCTCCCCCGGCTGGGGGGGGAGAACTTTCCTCTTCCTCCTCCTCGTTTTCATGGGAGGAGGGCGCCTCGGTGTTATCGCACGATGAGTCCGATACGACCTTGCGCCGGAGACCTTTCCTGGTCCCTGCGGCCTTCTCCTTGGCCTTCTTCTCCGGCGCCTCATAGGGCGTCGGAACCAGCATCTCCGTTAAGAGAGAACTTGCTGGATCCTCGGGTAGTGGGGCCAGACAATCGATCCGCTCCGCTGTCACGACCCATTCCTGTTAAACGGCGTGGAGGCTTAGATCCCCCAGATGATTGTACTGGGGAAAGAAACATCTTATGAGATATAAGGAGCTTACCGGATTGGCAGGGCGCTTTGCGCTGAGTCCGCGATCCTCGGTAAGGGGAGGAGGTACCTCGGCGGACTTAAACAGCACCCTCTAGATGTGCTGGTGTGTCGTGTCGAAGAGCTCTCGTAGAGTCTGGTGCTTAGCCGGGTCGAACTCCCACATATTGAAGGCCCGTCTTTGATACGGGAGGATCCGGCGGAAGAGCATGACCTAGACCACGTTGACAAGTTTGATTTTCTTGCTTATCATGTTTTTAACACAGTTCTGGAGTCTGGTCAGCTCCACCGATGAACCCCAGGATAGGCGCTTCTCTTTCCAGGAGGTGAGCCGCGTGGGGATGACGGGTCGAAATTCAGGGGCCGCCACCCAGTTGGTGTCACGCGGCTCGGTGATGTAGAACTACCCCGATTGCCACCCCTTCACTGTCTCCACATAGGAGCCTTCGAGCCAGGTGACGTTGGGCATTTTTCCCACCATGGCGCCTTTGCATTCCGCTTGCTGGCCGACCACCACCTTCGGTTTAACATTAAAGGTCTTGAGCCACAGACCGAAGTTGGGCTTGATGCGGATGAAGGCCTCGCACACGACGATAAACGCCAAGATGTTGAGGATGAAATTGGGGGCCAAATCATGGAAGTCGAGCCCATAGTAGAACATGAGCCCGCGAACAAATGGGTGGAGGGGAAACCCCAGCCCATGGACGAAATGGGTAATGAATACAACCCTTTCGTAGGGTTCCGGGGTAGGGATGATCTGCCCTGCGTCTGGGAGCCGGTGCGCGATATCTGCGGCCAGGTATCCGGCTTCCCGGAGCTTCGTAATGTAATCCTCCATAACCGAGGAGACCATCCACTTGCGTCCCACTCCGGACATGTTTGGAGTGGTTCTATGGAGGAAATGCGAACTTGGGCGCTGGAGCTCGAGTGCGCGAGAATGGATGGGTAGGGAAGAAGAAGGCGCTGGTAAAAAGGTGGAGTCCTTGTCCCTTTATAAGGGTGGAATAAACCATGCGCCTCCCCACCTGCCTAGTAACTCGCTTATTCCCCAAGCGTCATGATTGATGGCACGGTTGGGTTACCCACACCCGTATTGATGAGAATACCATAATAAGGGCACACGATCTCTGCTTCGACAAGACGTGCCAAGAAAACCGCCTTGCAATATGTGTAGTAGCTAGTTGAGAAAAACGGTTCTAATAATGATCGGGCCATGGCGTGATGTCACGTAATGAAAAGTTGTCAGCGGATTAGATTTGTGGAAACATTATACTCTCTACGGTGGTATGTGGAATTTGTTTTGCAGAGCCGGACACGATCCTTGTGTTCAAAATCTTCTATGGAGTACTCAGAGAATGAACCCGCCTTGCAATGCCGAAGACAATCTGCGCACCGGACTCATCGTCATTGAAGCCTGGTTCAGGGGCTACGGAGGGAGTCCTGGATTAGGGGGCCCTCGGACAGCCGGACTATATACTTTGGCCGGACTGTTGGACTATGAAGATACAAGATTGAAGACTTCGTCCCATGTCCGGGTGGGACTCTCCTTTGCGTGGAAGGAAAGCTCGGCATTTTGGATATGTAGATCTCCTCCCTTGTAACCGACTCTGTGTAACCCTAGCCCCCTCCGGTGTCTATATAAACCAGAGGGTTTAGTCCGTAGGACAACAACAATCATAATCATAGGCTAGCTTCTAGGGTTTAGCCTCTTCGATCTCGTGGTAGATCAACTCTTGTAATACTCATATCATCAAGATCAATCAAGCAGGAAGTAGGGTATTACCTCCATCGAGAGGGCCCGAACCTGGGTAAACATTGTGTCCCCCGCCTCCTGTTACCATCCGCCTTAGACGCACAGTTCGGGACCCCCTACCCGAGATCCGCTGGTTTTGACACCGATAGGGTGGACCGGTGCTTGGGTATTGTCCTTCCTTGGACAAGCATCCCACTTATGATTAACCCCTATTGCAAGCATCCACAACTACAACAAAAGTATTAAGGTAAACCTAACCATAGCATGAAACATATGGATCCAAATCAGCCCATTACGAAGCAACTCATAAACTACGGTTTAAGCTTCTGTCACTCTAGCAACCCATCATCTACTTATTAGTTCCCAATGCCTTCCCCTAGGCCGAAGCAATGGTGAAGTTTCATATAGTCGACGTTCACATGACACCACTAGAGGAAAGACAACACACATCTCATCAAAATATCGGACGAATACCAAATTCACATGACTACTTATAGCAAGGCTTCTCCCATGTCCTCAGGAACAAACGTAACTACTCACAAATCATATTCATGTTCATAATCAGAGGGGTGTTAATATGCATAAAGGATCTGAACATATGATCTTCCACCGAAAAAACCAACTAGCATCAACTACAAGGAGTAATCAACACTACTAGCAACCCACGGGTACCAATCTGAGGCTTTGGGACAAAGATTGGATACAAGAGCTGAACTAGGGTTTGAGATGAGATGGTGGTGATGAATATGTTGATGGAGATTGACCCCCTCCCGATGAGAGGATCGATGATGATGATGATGGTGATGATTTCCCCCTCTTGGATGGAAGTTTCCCCGGCAGAACAGCTCTGCCGGAGCCCTAGATTGGTTCCGCCAAGGTTCCGCCTCGTGGCGGCAGAGTTTCGTCCCGTGAGTTAGCTTATGATTTTTTTTCCTGGACGAAAGACTCCATATAGCCAAAGATGGGCATCAGAGGGCTGCCAGGGGTCCCACGAGGCAGGGGGCGCTCCCAGGGGGTAGGGCGCGCCCCCCACCCTCGTGGATGGTGGGTGGCCCCCTTTGGTACTTCTTTCGCCCAATATTTTTTATATTCTGAAACGTGCTCCCGTGAAGTTTCAGGACTTTTGGACTTGTGCAGAATAGGTCTCTAATATTTGCTCCATTTGCAGCCCAAAATTTCAGCTGCCGGCATTCCCCCTCTTCATGTAAACCTTGTAAATAAGAGAGAATAGACATAAGTATTGTGACGTAATGTGTAATAACAGCCCAAAATGCAATAAATATCAATATAAAAGCATGATGCAAAATGTACGTATAAATTGCCGCCTTCAAATGGGGTAGACGCACCGCGAGTGATAACCCACAAGTTTAGGGGATCAGTTGTAGCCTATTTTGATAAGTAAGAGTGTCGAACCCAACGAGGAGCTAAAGGTAGAACAAATATTCCCTCAAGTTCTATCGACCACCGATACAACTCTATGCATTATCTACGTTCGCTTTACCTAGAATAAGTATGAAACTAGAAGTACTTTGTGGGTGTTGTTGGATAGGTTTGCAAGATAATAAAGAGCACGTAAATGAAATCTAGGGGCTGTTTAGATAAAGACAAAACTAAGTTAGTTTTAGTAGAGAGCTTTTTTTCAAGAGAAAGTTATTTGTCCTTAGGCAACCATTAACTAGACCAGTAATCACTATTGCAATTTTATATGAGGGAGAGGCATAAGCTAACATACTTTCTCTTCTTGGATCATATGCATTTATGATTGGAACTCTAGCAAACATCTGTAACTACTAAAGATCATTAAGGTAAAACCCAACCATAGCATTAAAGTATCAAGTCCTCTTTATTCCCATACGCCATGACCCACTTATCCGTGTTTGTATTTCGATCACTCATGCAATGCAGACAATAAGCAAACCACAAACATATTGCAAACCCTACTGCGGGGATTCCTCATGCTTGCGCGAGACGGAGAGCACCATAGGACAGCACCAATAATAAAACATGCAACTCAAACCAATCATGATCATCAATCAACCCATAGGACAAAACGGATCTACTCAAACATCATAGGATAGCCATACATCATTGGGAAATAATATATAGCGTTGAGCACCATGTTTAAGTAGATATTATAGTGGGGAGAAGAGGTGTTAGACCGCTGCATAGAGGGGGAGAGAGTTGGTGATGACGGTGGTGAAGTTGTTGGTGTAGATCGCGGTCATGATGATGGTCCCGGTGTTCCGGCGCCACTGAGAGAGAAGAAGTGAGATCCCCCCTTCTCCTTCTTCTTCCTTGACCTTCCCTCTAGATGGGAGAAGGGTTTCCCCTCTGCTCCTTGGCTTCCATGGCGGCGGAGGGGCTAGAGCCCCTCTGAGATTGGATCTCTCTCTCTCTCTCTGTTTCCTTGTTTTTCTGCGTTCCCAGATTCTGGCCTTTCACCGTCTCTTAAATTCCCGGAGATCCGTAACTCTGATTGGGCTGAAATTTTAACACGATTTTACCCGGATATTAGCTTTATTGCGCCAGAAGAAGGGCACCAACCACCGTAAGCAGTGGCCACAAGGACCAGGGGCGCGCCCTACCCCCTAGGGTGCGCCCTCCGTCCTTGGGGGGCCCTCCGGCATCATCTCGCATTGATTCTTTTTCCCAAAAATCACATATATTCCAAAAATAATCTCCGTAAGTTTTTATCCCGTTTGGAATCCGCCTGATATGGATTTTCTGCTAAACAAAAAACATGCAACAAACAGGAACTGACACTCGGCACTGGATCAGTATGTTAGTCCCAAAAAATAATATAAAAAGTTGCCAAAAGTATATGAAAGTTGTAGAATATTGGCATGGGACAATCAAAAATTATAGATATGATGGAGATGTATCAGCATCCCCAATGTTAATTCATGTCGTCCTCGAGTACGTAAATGATAAAAAAGATAATTTTTGATGTGGAATGCTACCTAACATAATCTTGATCATATAATCTAATCATGGCATGAATATTAAGACACGAGTGATTCAAAGCAATAGTCTGTCGTTTGACATTAAGACAACAATACTTCAAGTATACTAATAAGATAATTATGTCTTCTCAAAATAACATGGACAAAGAAAGTGTAACACCCACAATGTGGCTATATCTCCCACGTGTCGGGGCACGACTTAGAGGCATAGCCGCATGGTAGGCATGTCGCAAGAGGGGTAATCTTTATACATCCCATGTACTGAATAAGAATGGGATAAAGAGTCGACTTACAATCGCCACTTCACACAATACATAAATAATCATACATCATCCAGAATACAATCAAAGGCCCAACTACGGAACCAAAATAAAGAAAGACAACCCCAAATGCTAGATCCCCGATCGTCCCAACTGGGCTCCTCTACTGATCATCCGGAAAAGACACATAGTAACGGCTCGAATCTTCGTCGAACTCCCACTTGAGTTCGGTAGCGTCCCCTACACTGGAATCATCGGCACCTGCATCTGTTTGGAAGTATCTGCGAGTCACGGGGACTCAGCAATCTTACACCCGCGAGAAGAAGACTATTTAAGCTTAAGGGTAGGAAAGGGTAGTGAGGTGGAGCAGCAGCAAGCACTAGCATATATGGTGGCTAACTTACGCAAAATAGAGCGAGAAGAGAAGCAATGCAGGGTCGAGAAGCTAATAGTGATCAAGAAGTGATCCTGAAGCTACTTACGCTCAAGCATAACACGAGACTGTGTTCTCTTCCCGGATTCCGCCGAAAAGAGACCATCACGGCTACACATGCGGTTGACTCATTTTAATTAAATTAAGTGTCAAGTTCTCTACAACCGGATATTAACAAATTGCCATCTGCTCATAACCGCGGGCATGGCTCTCAAAAGTTTATACCCTGCAGGGTGTCCCAACTTAGCCCATCACAAGCTCTCACGGTCAACGAAGGATATTCCTTCTCCCGGGAAGACTCGATCAGCCTCGGAATCCCGGTTACAAGACATTTCGACAATGGTAAAACAAGACCAGCAAAGCTACCCGATGTGCCGACAAATCCCGATAGGAGTCACACGTATCTCGTTCTCAGGGCAACACCAGATGAGACAGGCTATGAGTAAAACCAACCCTCGAGTTTCCCTGAGGTGGCCCCGCAGGCGGCTCGGTTCGGACCAACACTCAGAGGAGCACTGGCCCGGGGGGGTTAAAATAAAGATGACCCTTGAGTCTGCAAAACCCAAGGGAAGGTATATGGTGGTAGGTAGGCAAATGGTAAAACCAAGGTTGGGCCTTGCTGGAGGAGTTTTATTCAAAGCGAACTGTCAAGGGGTTCCCATAAAACCCAACCGCATAAGGAACGCAAAATCAAGGAACATAACACCAGTATGACGGAAACTAGGGCGGAAAGAGTGGAACAAAACACCAGGCAAAAGGCCAAGCCTTCCACCCTTTACCAAGTATATAGATGCATTAAAGTAAATAAGATATAGTAATGATATCCCAAAAATATCCATGTTCCAACATGGAACAAACTTCATCTTCACCTGCAACTAGCAATGCTATAAGAGGGGCTGAGCAAAAGCGGTAACATAGCCAAACAATGGTTTGCTAGGAAAGGTGGGTTAGAGGCTTGACATGGCAATATGGGAGGCATGATATAGCAAGTGGTAGGTAACGCGACATAGCAACAGAGCGAACAACTAGCAAGCAAAGATAGAAGTGATTTCGAGGGTATGGTCATCTTGCCTGCAAAGTTCTCAGAGTTGACGAAAGCTTGATCCTCGTTAGCGTACTCAACAGGTTCCTCGATCACGCACTCATCTCCCGGCTCTACCCAAAGCAAGAACACAAGCAAAGGACCAACAATCAATCACGGTGCAATGCACAAGTAACATGATGCAAAACATGGCATTATATTCAAGACATGATATGCAATGCATATGCGTGCTACGGAAGGGAAAGAATGATCAAGGCATCAACTTGGCAAACCAAGTGTGCCGCTGGAAAGATGAGATGATTTCGGTCGAAATCGATATAAAGATCGCCGGAAACGGATGCACGGTTTGCAAATGGCAAGCAAAAAAGGATGGCACAATTCTGCATTTAACAGCACGATGCCATCTAGAATGCAACAAGAAACTAAGCTACTACACTCCAACATAGCAAAAAAGCATATGGAAGTAATGTACACAAGATTCTTGGCAAAACATGAACACTGAGCTATGGCTAAATCACACAAGAGCAGGTTCAAACAAGCATGGCAAAAGTGCAAAGATATCAGCTTCACAGACTTAGTGAAAATACTAACAAGCCAGAAATAACATCAGGAAGCAATGTTTAGGGCAAGAACACAACATGCTACAGGAACATATCATAGCAATACAAGGCATGGAATGAATATACTAAATGAATAGAACAAAAGTCTCTTACTGATCATGAGCCAAAAAGGCACAGAAGATATGATGGCACCCATGTAAACATAAAAAGTTTTATTAACAGTTTCAGGCTTAGTAGAAAACAGAGCATGGCATAAACAGAATTATGAAGGCATCTTTGCGAGCTCAAATCACTCACCACAAGGCATTGCATAACAAGATAAGCATACTAACAGCAATAAGACATGTTCATGAAGCTAACCATGGAAAGAGCAAGTTCTTAGCGTACATGGATCACTAACAACAACCATGGAAAAATTGATTAACATGTAAACAATGTGCCAGGAACGTTTTATAGCAAAAGTAGAGTAAGATTAAGACATGTTAGGGCATTCCATAATTGCAAACAGGGGCATAGATGGATAGAGCATAACCATATATTCAAAACATCCTTACTGAAGTATCTCAAAAAATCATGGATCTCACTGTAGCATCATGTTTACATGGCACCAAAATAACAGCAGGAAAATGATAGTAAAAATCCCAAGTCCCTGAAAACAGCAATATCACGAGGCCTAGTTTGCATGCTTGTGCTAGTCACCACATTGATCACAAAAATATAAGGCAAGCACCCCTATAAAGATGGCATGACATAGACCAAAACACATGTAGAGCTCATCCTCATATGAAGCACACATCAAATGTGGCAAAAATGACAAAACATGATAATCTGATAAGTAGCATCAGTAAACATTTTATAGAACTCTTGCATCAATGATTTGGGCATCAATATGAACTCAAACAAGCATGTCACAATGGAATGAAATGAATATCATCTCCCAATGAACATTTTGATATCTCATATGCATGAAATGGAGCTACGGTCACGGAGATACGATGCAATGAACAGGGCATGAAAACGTTGCAGAAAAAGGACTTAGAGAAAATATACCCCTCCGGAACAGATCTAGGGTTACGTCTTGCACGCGAACCGAGGTTCGCTAGAAGGAGCTGGACGAAGTTTAGAGGTCCGGTGGCGTGCGAGACTTGCCGGATCCGAGGAGGAGGTCCGCCGGAGGAGAGGAGGAGGGGGTTGCCGCGACGCGGTCACTGGAGTTGCAGCGGCGCGGGCGCGGACGACGAGGAGCGGCGGCTGGCGAGGTTGCGGAGCAATGGCGGTCGACGGTTGGCGATGGGGGCGGCGGCCGGAGGCAGAGAACGGCACGGCGGAGCCGGGGCGTGCTCGGGCGCGGTCGCCAGCGGGCGGCGGTAGGGTACGGGCCCGCGGGGGCCGACGATGGGCTTGGCGGGCTTCGGCGGCGGCGGCAGTAGGGTGCCACATGTCAGTGCGCAAGTGGATGGGGCGCGGCGGTAGACGCGTCTGTCTCAATCCGGATGTGTCCGGCGGCGGAGAGGGAGCGGGGCTAGGGTTTCATCCGTGAAAAATCAGGGAGGGGCACATATTTATAGCTAGGAGGAGATAGGAGTGTCCAAATGGAGTGTAGTTTTTGCCCACACGGTCGTGATCCGACGGCGGAGGACATGAGAGTGGTTTGGATGGGTTATTGGGCCGTTTTGGAGGGGTCTTGGGCTGCAACACACAAGAGGCCTTCCCGGTTAACCGTTGGAGTATGAAATGGACTCCAAATGGCACGAAATTTGATAGGAGGTCTACCAGTGGTGTACCAAGGCCACTTGGCAAATCTGGGTCCATTCAGAGAATGTTTAACACCTGCTCATGAAAAGAGACAAAAGGGGTACGCTGGTGCAAGTAGGAGTGTCAGATTGCAAAACGGGCAACGGGGAAAATGCTCAGATGCATGAGATGAACATGTATGCAAAATCAGATGCACATGATGACATGATATGAAATGCATGACATGAACAAAATGCAAAACAAAGACAAAAACCCAACCACGAAGGGAAATCTCATAACTTAAAGCCGGAAATGGCAAGAGTCGGAGTTACAAATATGGCAAGTTACATCCGGGGTGCTACAGAAAGCTTATCCCTACAAAATCATATAGTGTGGCTATGCTCCATCTTCATCACACAAAATATTCAAATCATGCACAACCCCGATGACAAGCCAAGCAATTGTTTCATATTTTTGATGTTCTCAAACCTTTTCAACTTTCACGTAATACATGAGCATGAGCCATGGACATAACACTATAGGCGGAGTAGATGGTGGTTGTGGAGAAGACAAAAAGGAGATAGTCTCACATCAACTAGGTGTACTATCGGGCTATGGAGATGCCCATCAGTAGATATCAATGTGAGTGAGTAGGGATTGCCATGCAACGGATGCACTAGTACTATAAGTTTATGAAAGCTCAAAAATAAAATTAAGTGGGTGTGCATCCAACCTGCTTGCTCATGAAGACCTAGGGAAATTTGAGGAAGCCCATCATTGGAATATACAAGCCAAGTTCTATAACGAAAATTCCCACTAGTATATGAAAGTGATAACATAGGAGACTCTCTATCATGAAGATCATGGTGCTACTTTGAAGCACAGGTATGGAAAAGGATAGTAACATTGCCCCTTCTCTCTTTTTCTCTCATTTTTTTATTTTTTTCTTTTTTTCTTTCTCTCTTTTTTTCTTTCTCTCCTCTTTTTTTTCTTTCTTTTATTTTCTCACATCGGACAATGCTCTAAAAAGGAAGACCATCATACTTCTATTTACTTACAACTCAAAAATTACAACTCGATACTAGAACAAGATATTACTCTATATGAATGCCTCCGGCGGTGTACCGGAATGTGCAATGAATCAAGAGCGACATGTATAAAAAAGGATGAACGATGGCTTTGCCACAAATACGATGTCAACTACATGATCATGCAAAGCAATATGACAATGATGATGCGTGTCATAAATAACGTGGAAAGTTGCATGGCAATATATCTCAGAATGGTTATGAAATGCTATAATAGGTAGGTATGGTGGCTGTTTTGAGGAAGGTATATGGTGGGTTTATGGTACCGGCGAAAGTTGCACGGTACTAGAAAGGCTAGCAATGGTGGAAGGGTGAAAGTGCGTATAATCCATGGACTCAACATTAGTCATAAATAACTCACATACTTATTGCAAAAGTCTAGAAGCTATCGAAACAAAGCATTAGACGCATGCTCCTAGGGGGATATATTGGTAGGAAAAGACCATCGCTCGTCCCCGACCGCCACTCATAAGGAAGACAATCAGTAAATAAATCATGCTCCAACTTCGTTACATAATGGTTCACCATACGTGCATGCTACGGGAATCACAAACTTCAACACAAGTATTTCTACAGTCCACAATTACCCACTAGCATGACTCTAATATCACCATCTTTATATCGCAAAACTATCGCAAGGAATCAAACATATCATATTTAGTGATCTACAAGTTTTATGTAGTATTTTATGACTAACCATGTGAATGACCAATTCCTGTCAACTCTCTAAATAGATATAAGTGACGCAAGAGAGTTTAATTCTTTCTACAAAAGATATGCTACTCTCTAACAAATATAACTTAAGCAAAAGAGCATTCTACAAATGGCGGTTTTCTATGTGTAGAGAAACAGGCAATCCAAACTTCAAATGATATAAGTGAAACACATGAAGAATTCTATAAAGCCATACTCAAAAGATATAAGTGAAGTGCAAAGAGCATTATATAAATCAACCAAGGACTATCTCATACCAGCATGGTGCATTATTAAAAGAAAAATAAAAGGCACACGACGCTCCAAGATTTACGCATATCATGTGAAGAATAAAAATATAGCTCTAAGTAAAATTACTGATGATCGTTAGAAGAAAGAGGGGATGTCTTCCGGGGCATCCCCAAGCTTAGTTGCTTGGGAGTACTTGAATATTACCTTGGGGTGCCTCGGCCATCCCCAAGCTTAGGCTCTTGCCACTCCTTATTCCTTCATCCATCGTGATCTCACCCAAAACTTGAAAACTTCAATCACACAGAACTTAACAAAACCCTCGTGAGATCCGTTAGTATAATAAAGCAAATTACCACTTTAAGTGTTGTTACAAACTCATTCATATTTTATTTTTGCATTGTAGCTACTGTAATATAACTTTTCCATGGCTTATACCACCGATAAAATCGATAGTTTCATCAAAACGTGTAAAACAATGCATCAAAAACAGAATATGTCTTAAACATGACAGTCTGTAGTAATCTGAATATCAACCACACTTATGTAACTCCAAAAATTCTGAAAAAATAGGAAACCGTAAAAAAATTGTACATAAGTACTTTGCAAAAAGTTTCATAGCCGTTTGACTTTCCAGTAAAAATGTAAAATCGCACACTACAGCCATGGTTTCTGTTTTTGCACCGCACAAACCAAACAAGCAATCTAATCATCCTAAAGGAAAATCTTGGTACATTATTTTTACTATCACAAAGGCCCGTGCGTTGCAACGGGAGAATAATAATTATATCGCATACATCTAGCCTAATAAGCATGACTCAAAGACTCAACCTAGCGTGCCGTGCACGTCCATGTCCTCTATTTTAACACGGCATCCATCTATCACCCCTTTTCTTGATTTTCGGCCCGACTGACGGTGACCCCGGTGTCCACCTGATCATAATGCATCTAGACGTGGTCAACCCCAAGGCAATGAGATTGACCATCACATGACACACCTGTCATTGAATCGCACCAGCCCAATGGATTAAACGACGTCAGTGCAAGGGAATGTTTAAACTAATCTCTTGAGCTGGGGTTGAGGGTTGCCCTCTGTGTCCCTCGGGCACATGCTCCATACAATGTCTCATGCACAACCCTCGTGCTTCGTTCTGGAGAAAACATATGTGTCCCTGTACGAAAGTTGTCCAGATCGAGGAACTGGGTTATAGTCCAGGTCGCCAATGTATAAAATGATCGGTCGCTTCGTGGTTGGGTTCTTTAGGGCCAATTCAGAACATTGGACATGATAATGTGCGGCTAACGACAATGTTGGACACTTAACCCCTACCACATTGAGCGCTAACTCGGTAGCATGCCAGCAAGTCGCCGCCAAGGCAACTCGCTTACGGCTCCAAGCAACTAATATCAATTGATGATTCTAGGGGATGCGCCCACTCCCATGACATGCATGTTCGCTTCGTTGCATGCGCCAACTACCACATCAAGATCTATCGTTTGCTAGTTGCGTGGAAACCACGCTTGCTTGCCTTGATTGGCTCTACCAAATCAGCCAAATCAGTAGTTGCCTACTTCTCTCTTCTAGCTGCACCAGTGAAATATATATGAACTTAGACTGCACAAGGTTCAGTAAATGAATAGGCACACTATCAACTTGTGTGTGCTCTGGTCTCAATTTGGATATGTGGCGCCAACATTGTTGTTTGAATCCATTAGTAATGGTTGATTGGTGAAGCTATAGTTAGATCTCATAGTACTTTCAGCTTGTAATCTGAATTGAACCGACAATTACTTGAAGAAAATAACAAAAAGATGCAGTATTGCAAGTGCAAGTGTGAGTGTGAATCGTTTGGGATTGGGACGAAAAGAATGTCATCTGTTGTGGTGTATAAATACGATATAGCTCATTTTATTCCATGAGAGTCTTTTTTTGCGGGAGTATTCCATGAGAGTCGGCTGGCGTAGTTGGTTAATGTGGTGGGATTTGCACCTCATGTAGCCAGTTTGAATCCCACTAATGCACATATTTTTGCTGATTTTCCAAAAAAAGAATGGAACTCAAGTAGGCCCGGGTCCATGAGAGAAGAGTATTCGCCAAGGCTTGTTTGCAGAAGGAATGACGTACACAAATTGTGACTCGGTGTACGAAACACCGCCGATTCTATTTGATCCTTGTGAGCGTCAAAACATTGTCGCTTCGCTGAAGGTGGTGTTTGGACGGCCGACTTTTTCGGACCTTTCAATCAGAATTTCAAAATTTGTTCAATTTTTTAGAAAATGTTCGTATCTTTTTTCAATAGAAGTACGTAATTCCAAAATTTATTCATGTTCTTAAAGAATTTACGTAATAAAAAGAGTTCACCGTATAGAAAAAATTTACGTAATAAAAAGAGTTCACCGTATACATTTGAAAACTCTTCACTGTATATAAGAAAAGTTCATTGTATATAGAAAATTTGTTCGGTGTGCATTTAAAAAAATCACCATATATTAGAAAATTATTTAGTGTGTATTTGAAAAACGTGCACTGTATAATAAAAAAACTTCAGTGTGTATTTTAAAATCACTTTTTTCAAACATTTCCGAATTTTGTTGCTAGTTAAAAAATTACATTTGAAAAAAATATTCACTATATACTAAAAAAATGTTCAGTGTATATTTATAGTGTAGCGCTACTTTTCAACACCAAACACTGTAAGGGTGAGTCGCTAGGACCTTAGCCCTAAACCTGGAGGTCCTCTGTTCGATCCTCCTTTGGGTCCTTTTTTTTACATTTTTCTACTAAAATTAAAAACTAAGGAAGGGTGTGTGGATGGTTTTCAAAAAAAACTCAGGAGCGACGTACGAAATTTGTGACTCGACGTACAAAACCGCGCTTGACCAAAAAAGTGGAGAAACAATCCTCCCTTTAATATTAGGTAAAGATTATACAATGGATTTATACAAGGGGATAATTATTTTTGTGAGAATCTTCATGAAAAATTCTACATTGTTTCCATGAGCATGAACACAAGTGTTCAAGGTCGACCCTCACTTCTCCAATGCATAACTTCCAATCGCTTCTCTTTTATGAAAACGTTTTTAAGTTCCCCTCTATATTTTTTGTTTTTAAACTTTATAAATGCACTCAAAAGAAAGAAATGACTCTCTAAACTTCCGGGTTGTCTCCCTGGCAACGCTTTCTTTAAAGCCATTAAGCTAGGCATAAAGTGCTCAAGTAATGAATCCATCTGGATCCCAAGGTATATCAAAAGCTAATTTTAATTAAAAATGATTTGGCATTTAGTAATGAGCAAAAAGCAACATATATCATGCAATGACGAAGTCTAACTCTCTTCTTATGCATCGGCATGTCATACAAGAACAATTCATGCATATCAAGTAAAGGCCAATGCATAGTATAAGCAATTTCTTGCAATTTTATCGTGTTGGAAACATAGAGAGGTGGAGCTGTAGTTCCTCTCTCATAATAATTGCAAGTAGGAGCAGCAAACACATGCATATAAAATTCATCAAAATTATCATGTGCAACATTAAAAGGCAACCCATCAATATAATCCTTACAAGAACAAACTTCTCCGATATAGTGTAGTTTTGGAGAATTCAAAAAGATAATAGGACTATCATGTGTGGGTGCAATAACAACAATTTCATTCTTAACATAAGGAACTATAGCAAGTTCATCTTCATAAGCATAATTCATATTGGCATCTTGGCCACAAGCATAGCAATTATCAAGTTCATCAAAAAGGGATGTTTCAAATGAATCAACGGGATGATAGCAATTATCATAGCACTCATCCTTCGGTAAGAAGGAAGGGACATTGAACCATGTATGAGTTGGAGGGTTACTCTCATGAGAAGGTGGGCACGGGTAGCTAATCTGTTCTTCCTCCTTTTGTTCTTCGCTCTCCTCATCATCGCTTTCATCCAATGAGCTCATAGTTTCATCAATTTCTTCTTCCATAGACTCCTGCAAAATGTTAGCCTCTTCTTGGAAACCGGAGGAGTCCTCGATATATGGTTTAACATAGGCATTAGAAGCATAATTATCATAACAATATTTAAGTATGGAAAAAATTTCAGATTTGTAAAGAGTAGCATCATACGTTTCAATCAAAGAAGCAATTTCATAAGCACCCTTAAAAGCAACAAATTCTTCAATTTGTTGAACATCATAGTAATTATAAACACCCTTAGCATACGAAGATACAATTCCATTATCACTAAACTCACATTGGTAGGGAAGGTGTTTCTTAGGGTCTTCAGAACAACAAGTAACATCATATATTTCACATAAATTCCAAGCATAGCATTGCAAACGGTGAATTTGATCCCGTAAAAGTTTCCCTTTTGAGATAAGCAGTGTCGCACATAACAAGCATGCTCATCTAAAGATTTTCCCTGAACTAAGCCAGTTGGGGTTTCAACACGAGCACATAGGGATCAAAGATGATCCAAGTAGAAAGCTTCAGTAGTATGATAGATTTTGGGTGGTTCT
Organism: Triticum urartu; assembly: GCF_003073215.2. Lineage (NCBI taxonomy): Eukaryota > Viridiplantae > Streptophyta > Magnoliopsida > Poales > Poaceae > Triticum > Triticum urartu. The sequence goes on along the minus strand of NC_053027.1, from coordinate 166,382,497 downwards.
TCAACCATTGGTTTAGTAGCTACAACTATTTTTTTTGGGTATTTTTGCGTTTCCTACCCATAACTGAAGATAGAAGACAACTTAGAACAGAAAATAAAAACTACTTAGTGATAAAGCAAACAAGCACATGCGAGAATATTCACCCCACGCTATTGCTCCCCGGCAATGGCGCCAGAAAAAGTTCTTGATAACCTACAAGTATAGGGGATCAGTTGTAGCCCCTTTGAATAAGTAAGAGTGTCAAACCCAATGAGGAGCTAAAGGTAGAACAAATATTCCCTCAAGTTCTATCGACCACTGATACAACTCTACGCACGCTCTACTTTCTCTTTACCTAGAACAACTATGAAACTAGAAGTACTTACAGTCAAAAAAACTAGAAGTACTTTGTGGGTGTTGTTGGATAGGTTTGCAAAATAATAAATATCACATAAATAAAATCTAGAGGTTGTTTAGATAAATACACAACTAAGTTAGTTTTAGTAGAGAGCTTTTTGTCACGAGAAAGTTATTTGTCCTTAGGCAATCGATAACTAGACCGTAATCACTATTGCAATTTTATATGAGGGAGAGGCATAAGCTAACATACTTTATCTTCTTGGATCATATGCACTTTTGATTGGAACTCTAGCAAACATCCGTAACTACAAAGATCATTAAGGTAAAACCCAACCATAGCATTAAAGTATCAAGTCCTCTTTCTTTTGATACGCCATGACCCACTTATCCGTGTTTGTGTTTCTATCACTCACGCAACATAGACAATAAGCAAACCATGAACATATTGCAAGCCATACAACGGGGATCCCTCACGCTTGCATGACATGGAGAGCACCATAGGACAACACCAATAATAAAACATGCAACTCAAACCAATCACGATCATCAATCAACCCATAAGACAAAACGGATCTACTCAAACATCATAGGATAGCCATACATCATTGGGAAATAATATATAGCGTTGAGCACCATGTTTAAGTGGAGATTACAGCAGGGAGAAGAGGTGTTACATCACTGCATAGAGGGGGAGAGAGTTGGTGATGAAGGTGGTGAAGTTGTTGGTGTAGATCGCGGTCATGATGATGGCCCCGGTGGTGTTCCGGCGCCACCGTGAGAGAGGGGGGTGAGCCCCCCTTCTCCTTCTTCTTCCTTGACCTTCCCCCTAGATGGGAGAAGGATTTCCCCTCTGGTCCTTGGCTTCCGTGGTGGCGGAGGGGTGGGAGCCCCTCCCAGATTCGATCTCTCTCTCTCTCTCTCTCTATTTCCTTTTGTTTCTGCGTTCTCAGATTCTAGCCTTTCACTGTTTCTTAAATTCTCGGAGATCCCTAACTCCGATTGGGCTGAAATTTTAACACGGTTTTTATCCGGATATTATCTCTCTTGCGCCACAAGAAGGGCACCAACCTCCTTAAGGAGTGGCCACAAGGACCAGGGGCGCGGCCTCCATCCTTGTTGGCCCCTCGGGCATCGTCTCGCGTTGATTCTTTTTCCCAAAAATCATATATATTCCAAAAATAACCTCTGTAAGTTTTATCCCGTTTGGACTCCATATGATATGGATTTTCTGCGAAATAAAAAACATGCAACAAACAGGAACTAGCACTGGGCACTGGATCAATATGTTAGTCTCAAAAAATAGTATAAAAAGTTGCCAAAAGTATATGAAAGTTGTAGAATATTGGCATGGAACAATAAAAAATTATCGATACGACGGAGACTTATCAGCGAGCTGGTCCACGAGTCCCTGGAACTACGCCACCATGTGTTTCCTGATGGACAATGGAAGACCCAGATACTTGCACGAGAAGGTAGTGCTCGAACAGCCGAGAGTGGCGCGCACTAGGGCCATCTCATCCTGGGAGCAGCGTATCGGTAATGCGGCACTCTTTGACATGTTGACTTGTAGTCCAGAAGCCCGACCAAAGATGCGTAGAATGGAATTGCATGTGACCAATCTGTCCTTTTCGGCTTGAGGAAGATTGTGACATCGTCCACAAACATCGATACCCGCTACATGACACCCGAGCATGCGAGGGGTGCGAGGATGCCGGCGGCCATTGCCTTATGGAATAATCTGTGGAGCGGCACCATGCACAAGATGAATAGCATAGGGGAGATTGATCCCCCTGTCTTAGGCCACAACAATTGAAGATTGTCTCCCCAAGCACCCCATTGACCGCGATCCTGGTTGCTGATGTTGATAGGATGCCACAGATCCAAGCTCTCCATCGTGCCCCAAAGCCCATTTGTTCTAAGGACATCTAGAAGGAACAACCACTGGATGGTGTCGAACGCTTTGGAGATGTCTAGTTTCACTAGAACTATGGGGTCCCGAAATGCATGCAGGCGGCAGGTCGTGCACTGCACAAGCATGAAGTTATCATGAAGAGATCGCCCGCTCAGAAACGCTCTTTGGTGGTTCTGTTGGGGAACGCAGCATGCAATTTCAAAAAAATTCCTACGATCATCTAGAAGGAACAACCACTGGATGGTGTCGAACACTTTGGAGATGTCTAGTTTCACTAGAACTATGGGGTCCCGAAATGCATGCAGGCGGCAGGTCGTGCACTGCACAAGCATGAAGTTATCATGAAGAGATCGCCCGCTCAGAAACGCTCTTTGGTGGTTCTGTTGGGGAACGCAGCATGCAATTTCAAAAAAATTCCTACGATCATCTAGAAGGAACAACCACTGGATGGTGTCGAACGCTTTGGAGATGTCTAGTTTCACTAGAACTATGGGGTCCCGAAATGCATGCAGGCGGCAGGTCGTGCACTGCACAAGCATGAAGTTATCATGAAGAGATCGCCCGCTCAAAAACGCTCTTTGGTGGTTCTGTTGGGGAACGCAGCATGCAATTTCAAAAAAATTCCTACGATCATGCAAGATCTATTTAGGTGATGCATAGCAACGGGAGGGGGAGAGCATGTCCACGTACCCTCGTAGACCCAAAGCGGATAACGCGGTTGATGTAGTCGAACGTCTTCTCGATTCAACCAATCAAGTACCGAACGTACGGCACTGAAAGCACAAGTGCTCCCTAGGTGGTTTTGATAATTGATGACAACATATCTCTTGTTGGACTAACATTTCGATCTAGTATGTTTTCAGATAAGTTCAACAATGGAGTGGCATGGACTAAAGGTTGTGGGAACTCCTTCAAGATGCTAAGGACAAAGGATTGGCTAAAGCTTCAAGCTCAAGACTCTTCATTTTACATTTTAGTGATCCAAGATCACATTGAGTCCATAGGAAAAGCCAATACTATCAAGGAGAGATGAGGTGTTGCTTAATGAGCCTCTTGCTTCATGTGCTTAATGATATGCTCCAAAATCCTCAGCTACTTTCCCACTTCCACATATGACCTAAACCCTAAGACAAACTCGGTCCTACCGATTCTTCCTACCCGGCACCGAGTTTCACTTGTCATAAGCCACTGCCAAACCCTAATCAGTTCGGTCTCACCGATGGGATCTCGGTCTCACCGAGATGGGCTTGCAAACTCTCTGTTACGCATTGCAATATTCTCGGTCCCACCGAGATATGCAATCGGTCCCACCGAGTTTGCTTGACCAAATCTCAGTTTCACTTATTACCCAAATCGGTCCCACCGAGTTTGAGTAATCGGTCAAACCGAGTTTTGGATTTACCCTAACCCTAGCACATCGGTCCCATCGAGTTTATCCAGTCGGTCCCACCGAAATCACTAACGGTCACTAGGTTTACATTTTCGGTCCGACCGAGTTTATTGATTCGGTCCCACCGAGATTGGAAAACTGTGTAACGGTTGGATTTTCTGTGGAGGCTATATATACCCCTCCACCTCCTTCTCATTCGATGAGAGAGCCATCAGAACACACACATCATTCCAACTCATATGTTCTGAGAAAGAACCACCTACTCATGTGTTGAGACCAAGACATTCCATTCCTACCATATGAATCTTGATCTCTAGCCTTCCCAAGTTGCTTTCCACTCAAACCTTCTTTCCATCAAATCCAACATATGAATCTTGATCTCTAGCCTTCCCAAGTTGCTTTCCACTCAAATCTTCTTTCCACCAAATCCAAATCCTATGAGAGAGAGTTGAGTGTTGGGGAGACTATCATTTGAAGCACAAGAGCAAGGAGTTCATTACCTACACACCATTTGTTACTTCTTGGAGAGTGGTGTCTCCTAGATTGGCTAGGTGTCACTTGGGAGCCTCCGACAAGATTGTGGAGTTGAACCAAGGAGTTTGTAAGGGCAAGGAGATCGCCTACTTCGTGAAGATCTACCGCTAGTGAGGCAAGTCCTGTGTGGGCGATGGCCATGGTGGGATAGACAAGGTTGCTTCTTCATGGACCCTTTGTGGGTGGTTGCTTCTTCGTGGACCCTTCGTGGGTGGAGCCCTGTGTGGACTCGCGCAACCGTTACCCTTCGTGGGTTGAAGTCTCCATCAACGTGGATGTAGGATAGCACCACCTATCCGAACCACGGGAAAAACATCCGTGTCTCCACCACCTATCCGAACCACGGGAAAAACATCCGTGTCTTCAATTGCGTTCGAATTCTCCAAACCCTTCTCTTTACATTCTTGCAAGTTGCATGCTTTACATTCCGCTGCTCATCTACTCTTTGCATGGTTGCTTGATATGTATTGTGTGTGTTGAAATTGTGCCTAAACTCCACTTGAACCGAAAAAGCTTAAAAATTGCAACTTTAGCACTAAGTGTCTAATCACCCCCCTCTAGAAACATCTACTTCTAGATCCTACAAGTGGTATCAGAGCTTTGGTCTCCATTGCCTTGGTTTAATCACCATTGGAGGAAGATGGATGTGTCTACATTAGGGAGTCTTAGACATAGAGTGCCTATTCTTGAGGGAGAGTATTTTCATGAGTGGAAAATGAGATGCTTGTAATATTCAATCAATATCATTTCAACAAGTATATTGCTAGCCCTTGTGCACCCCATATTGATCCCTTGCATCCTACCCTAGATGAAGATATTGACATGATTCGCAATCTTAGAACTATTGAGCTCATCATTAGAGGATTGTCCAAAAATTTGATTGCTAGTTTGCCTACTCACAATTGTGCCTATACCATATGGAAATTTCTTGAGGAACGATTTCCTGATTATTCCTTGAAAACTTTGGATGAAATTCTCCATAAATCTATTGCCTTGAGTAAGATGAACTCTAGTGATCCTAGTTTTGGTAAATGTCTTTTTGAACTTGCCAATCTTAAGCATGCTAAAGGAGATGTTGGAATCATTAATGATATCATACTCAAAGCTATAAGAATTCATAAAAGTAACCACTTTGATCATTTATCTAATGAATTACCCTCTCTAGGAAATGATGAGTCACAAGATCATGATGAACATGAATATTATGATGATGATGATGATAGTGACTTCGATCTTGATGATGCAATGAGACATTTTGCTCTTATGGCAAATCTTCGGGGATATGAATCAGGAGGAAAGGAATGGGTTCTTGATAGTGGATGTGCTGATCATATGACCGGAGATGAAGAGATGTTTCGTGAGCTCGCTGAAAACAACGGCCCTCGAAAATATGTCACCTTTGGTGATAATTCAAAGGGTAAAGTGGTTGGCCTTGGTAAGGTGGCCATCTCACATGATAGTTCCATTCAAAATGTCATGCTCGTTGAATCTCTTGGCTACAACTTACTTTCAGTATCTAGACTTGCTGATTTCGGTTTGAATGTCCTATTTACTGAGGTAGATTGCCAAGTATTTCGTCGAGACAATCATAAAATGGTCTTTATGGGTATGCGTAGAGGAGATCTTTACATTGTCGATTTCTCTAAAAAGGCACAACCTAAAACTTGCTTTGTTGCTAAATCCTCAAAAGGTTGGTTGTGGCATAGACGACTAGGTCACGTTGGCATGAGAAACCTTGACAAGCTTATTAAAGGAAATCATATCCTTGGAGTCAACGATGTCATATTTGATAAGGATAGACTTTGCAGTGCTTGTCAAGCAGGTAAACAGGTTGGAGGAAGACATCCCGTGAAGAACATCATGACCACAAGGAGGCCACTCGAGCTACTTCACATGGATCTTTTTGGTCCCAACGCCTACAAGAGTCTCGGTAGAAATTCTTTTGGTCTAGTTATAGTTGATGACTTTACAAGGTTTATGTGGGTATTCTTTCTTAATGACAAGTCGCAGGTCCAGAAGATCTTCAGAAACTTCGCTAGGAAAGCCCAAAATCAGTTTGATGTGAAGATCAAGAAGGTTCGGAGTGACAACGGAACGGAGTTTAAGAACGCAAATGTGGACACCTTTCTTGACGAAGAAGGGATTTCACACGAGTTCTCGGTTACGTACACACCTCAACAAAATGGAGTTGTTGAGAGGAAGAACCGGACGCTCATCGAAATGGCAAGAACGATGCTTGATGAATACAAGACGCCAAAGCACTTTTGGGCAGAAGCGGTTGAGACAGCTTGTCACGCAACAAATCGCTTATATCTTCACAAGCTACTCGGCAAGACGGCATACGAGCTCCTCACCGATAACAAGCCTCAAGTTGGATACTTTCGAGTATTCGGCTCAAAGTGCTACATTCTTGATAAGCATCGTCGTTCAAAGTTTGCTCCTAAATCTCATGAAGGTTTTCTACTTGGTTATGGCTCAAACTCTCACACTTACCGTGTCTACAACAATTTCACCCGAAAGGTTGAAGAGACGGTAGATGTGAAGTTTGATGAATCTAATGTCTCGCAAGTAGAGCAATTGCCAATTGATGTAGGAGATAAAGACCCTTCAGAAGCAATTCAAGACTTGTCCATTGGCAAAATTCGTCCAACGGAGGTGAAGGAAAGTACTTCATCCATCCAAGTGGAAGCTTCTACTTCACGACAAGGTGAACCAAGAATCGACACGGAAGCATCCACAAGTGGGACACAACAAGATGAAGAAAACGAGGAAATACGTCAAGACGAACATCAACAACCTCCTTCTCCACCACGACAAGAGAACGACGACGTCAACAATGAAGAAGGCCAAGAAGAAGAACAAGATGAAGAAGATGTTCAACGAAGACCCAAGCAAAAGCTCTCACGAGTTCAAGCAAGAATTGCCAAAGATTATCCCGTCGAGCAAATCCTCAATGATATACAAACCGGGAGAATCACTCGCTCAAAAACTCGTTTAGCTAACTTTTGTGAAAACTATTCATTTATCTCTAGCATTGAACCTATGAAGGTTGAAGAAGCATTGGAAGATCCGGATTGGATAAACGCTATGCATGAAGAGCTACATAATTTTGAGAGAAACCAAGTTTGGACATTGGTCGAGAAGCCCGACAACAACCACAACATCATTGGTACCAAATGGGTGTTTCGTAACAAGCAAGATGAAGATGGACAAGTGGTTCGCAACAAAGCACGTCTCGTCGCCCAAGGTTACACACAAGTTGAAGGTATGGACTATGGTGAGACGTATGCTCCCGTTGCTAGGCTTGAGTCCATTCGCATCTTACTTGCCTATGCTAATCACCATAATATCACCTTGTACCAAATGGACATTAAAAGTGCTTTTCTAAATGGTGAAATAGAGGAGGAAGTTTATGTCAAACAACCTCCCGGCTTTATCAATCCTAAGAAACCAAATCATGTTTACAAACTTCACAAAGCTCTTTATGGTCTTAAACAAGCTCCTAGAGCGTGGTATAAATGCTTGACCAAGTTCCTTACTACAAGTGGTTTTGAAATTGGTAAAATTGATTCTACTCTTTTTACTAAAAGGGTTAATGGAGAACTATTTGTATGCCAAATTTATGTTGATGATATCATATTTGGTTCAACTAACCCTCTCTTTAGTGAAAAGTTTGGAAAGCTAATGTCAGAAAAGTTTGAGATGTCTATGATGAGTGAACTCAAATTCTTTCTCGGGTTGCAAATCAAGCAAACTAAGGAAGGTACATTTGTCTCTCAAACAAAGTATACCAAGGACTTATTCAAGAAGTTCAATATGCAAGAATGCAAAGGTATGTCTACACCCATGCCTACTAGTGGACATAATGATTTGACCAAAGATGGTGAACCTGTTGATCAAAAGGTTTATCGCTCTATGATTGGTTCATTGTTATACCTATGTGCTTCACGTCCCGATATTATGTTAAGTGTGTGCATGTGTGCACAATATCAAGCTGCTCCTAAAGATTGTCATCTTAAGGCTGTGAAAAGGATAGTGAGATATTTAATCCATACACCAAATTTTGGCATTTGGTATCCTAAGAGGTCTTCTTTTGATCTTGTTGGCTATTCTGACTCGGATTATGCCGGAGACAAGGTTGATAGAAAGTCCACTTCGGGTACTTGTCAATTTCTTGGTAGATCTCTTGTGTCTTGGTCTTCCAAGAAACAAAACTCGGTATCCTTATCCACCGCCGAAGCGGAATACATTGCCGCTGGTTCATGTTGTGCTCAATTACTTTGGATGACCCAAACTCTTAAAGATTATGGGATTTATGTGAAACATGTTCCACTGCTTTGTGACAATGACAGTTCTATCAAAATTGGTCATAATCCTGTACAACATTCTCGAACTAAGCATATTGAAGTTCGTCATCATTTCATTCGAGATCATGTTGCTAAGGGTGACATCAATCTTAAGCATGTTCGCACCGACAAGCAATTAGCGGATATATTCACTAAACCACTTGATGAGAAAGTGTTTTGCAGGTTGAGAGGAGAATTGAACATCATTGATGCTTCGAACTTGGAGTAGAAACTCCATTGGATACATGCAAGACATGAGCTTATGACTAATCCATGATATATCTCTTATGATAACTATCTTATGTCTTGGATATATTTGCACCTTGCATGTTGTCTAACCCATGTAGGTGCTTGGTTGAATCTAATTCCATGAGATTGCGACTCACTCATACCTTGAGCAATCTCTACAAGACCAAGACTCTACACAATAGTGGTTGAAGACGAGGAAGCACAAAACCATTCAAACATATCCTTTGACAAATTCTATGTTAAGCTTCATGATTGTCATTTTTGGATACACAAGTGCTCTTCCTTGCAAGAACTAACCCATGTAGGTAGATGAACTCAAACTCCAAGTGGTGCTCCCAACTCTTGATGAGCTACATCAACCTTGAGCACCCACACAAGTTCAACTACATGAGCAAGAACCACATCACCACCCAAGGTATGTCATTCCATCTTAGAGAAGCTTTACTCCAAGACATGAGTCAAAGCAACTCAACAAGATGTGAATACATCAAGATTCTTAAACGAAAAATGGTAACCCCATTTTGAGCTTAAACGATGAGTATGACCTATGATCAAGTTTTCTCACTTGACTCCTAAGTCAATATACTCTAACATAGGTGACTATGTCACCGCCCAATTCTAGATGAAGTTCTCTTGTGTTCTTTTCTGAGTTATTGCATTTGTCCCTTGCATATTTGTTTCCTTCTCTTTCAAACAAAAAAAACTTCATCTAGAAACTTTCACTCTTTTCTTTTTGATTTTTGTTCTGCATATTTCTGCATCAAATTCCTTGCAAATCTTTCAGCTAATTCATTGCAAATCTTTGTGAGATCTTACTTGACTAGTGAGCTCAGGTGACAAGTGTTTTTCTCTGTGTAAACTCGGTTTCACCGACTTGCAAATTTCGGTCCAACCGAATCTTTTCGGTACCACCGAAATATGCCACTCGGTGCCACCGACTTTGCAATCAGAAAAACAGTTTGCCACTTGTTCTACATTTCTTCTGATCCAGCTCCACTCAATGAATTTTGTCCTCCACAAGCATCACAATTTTATCCTTTGCTTTGTGCTGAATCTCAAGGACCAAACCTATTCGACGGATTCCAGGAAAAACCTTCTTGAAAATTGATGTCAAAGGGGGAGAGAGAGATCACATCAAAGCTTGTAGGAGAGAGAGATTACATCAAGGGAGAGAAACAGTCTCAAGGACCAAACCTACAAGAGAGAAAGTATTAAGGGGGAGAGAGAGACCTCAAGGGGGAGAGAAAGTCTCAAGGATCCCAGATGTTGTTAAGGGGGAGAGAGAGATTTCCAGGGAGAGAAAATACTCAAGGATCCCAAATGCTTGATGCTCAAGAGGAGAGATGCCACGTGTCTTTTTTTGGGGGGGAAAGACATGTTCATATGAACTCACTTGAATTAAGTTCTGTTCATATCTTTCAGCTCTGATTTTCTGTTTCCTATCTTCTCCCAATATCCCATGTAAGATTCAGGGGGAGCAAGACACCTAAGGGAAATAAATCAGTCAAATTCATTGCATATCTTTATTCTTGGGGACATGTTGAATCCAATGTGGTACCTAGTACTCACTCTCTACATGTCATCCCAGTCTTGGTATTCTTGTGGCTTCTTTGGTCTGCTCTGGCTAGTGGACGTACCTGTGTTATCTAACCTTGTTTGTGCAGGTTCATTCCATCATAAGCCAACTCAAGACCACAAGGTAAGTATATGCATCAAAATCATGAGTATGAGGAGCTCTTGCTTATGTACATACTATTTGCAAGAAGGACTCATGAGTATGAAGGTATTTTCCTTGAAAATCTTTTGCTCTGATGCATATGGCCAAGATGCATGTAACACATTGCCCACTCTGTCATGGTTATGCTCTCACATGTCTCTATATTTCATATTTACATGAGTGCATACATGAAGGGGGAGCCTATGCTTGTTACATGTCCTTCCAAAGCTTTACTTGCTGTTCTTTATATCTTTATCCAAAGCTTTGATGTATGTTGCCATCAATTACCAAAAAGGGGGAGATTGAAAGCACAAGTGCTCCCTAGGTGGTTTTGATAATTGATGACAACATATCTCTTGTTGGACTAACATTTCGATCTAGTATGTTTTTAGATAAGTTCAACAATGGAGTGGCATGGACTAAAGGTTGTGGGAACTCCTTCAAGATGCTAAGGACAAAGGATTGGCTAAAGCTTCAAGCTCAAGACTCTTCATTTTACATTTTAGTGATCCAAGATCACATTGAGTCCATAGGAAAAGCCAATACTATCAAGGAGGGATGAGGTGTTGCTTAATGAGCCTCTTGCTTCATGTGCTTAATGATATGCTCCAAAATCCTCAGCTACTTTCCCACTTCCACATATGACCTAAACCCTAAGCCAAACTCGGTCCTACCGATTCTTCCTACCCGGCGCCACCGAGTTTCACTTGTCATAAGCCATTGCCAAACCCTAATCAGTTCGGTCTCACCGATGGGATCTCGGTCTCACCGAGATGGGCTTGCAAACTCTCTGTTACCCATTGCAATATTCTCGGTCCCACCGAGATATGCAATCGGTCCCACCGAGTTTGCTTGACCAAATCTCAGTTTCACTTATTACCCAAATCGGTCCCACCGAGTTTGAGTAATCGGTCAAACCGAGTTTTGGATTTACCCTAACCCTAGCACATTGGTCCCACCGAGTTGATCCAGTCGGTCCCACCGAAATCACTAATGGTCACTAGGTTTACATTTTTGGTCCGACCGAGTTTATTGATTCGGTCCCACCGAGATTGGAAAACTGTGTAATGGTTGGATTTTGTGTGGAGGCTATATATACCCCTCCACCTCCTTCTCATTCGATGAGAGAGCCATCAGAACACACACATCATTCCAACTCATATATTCTGAGAAAGAACCACCTACTCATGTGTTGAGACCAAGACATTCCATTCCTACCATATGAATCTTGATCTCTAGCCTTCCCAAGTTGCTTTCCACTCAAACCTTCTTTCCATCAAATCCAAATCCTATGAGAGAGAGTTGAGTGTTGGGGAGACTATCATTTGAAGCACAAGAGCAAGGAGTTCATTACCTACACACCATTTGTTACTTCTTGGAGAGTGGTGTCTCCTAGATTGTCTAGGTGTCACTTGGGAGCCTCCGACAAGATTGTGGAGTTGAACCAAGGAGTTTGTAAGGGCAAGGAGATCGCCTACTTCGTGAAGATCTACCGCTAGTGAGGCAAGTCCTGTGTGGGCGTTGGCCATGGTGGGATAGACAAGGTTGCTTCTTCGTGGACCCTTTGTGGGTGGTTGCTTCTTCGTGGACCCTTCGTGGGTGGAGCCCTATGTGGACTCGCGCAACCGTTGCCCTTGGGTGGAGCCCTGTGTGGACTCGCGCAACCGTTACCCTTCGTGGGTTGAAGTCTCCATCAACGTGGATGTAGGATAGCACCACCTATCCGAACCACGGGAAAAACATCCGTGTCTTCAATTGCGTTCGAATTCTCCAAACCCTTCTCTTTACATTCTTGCAAGTTGCATGCTTTACATTCCGCTGCTCATATACTCTTTGCATGCTTGCTTGATATGTATTGTGTGTGTTGAAATTGTGCCTAAACTCCACTTAAACCGAAAAAGCTTAAAAATTGCAACTTTAGCACTAAGTGTCTAATCACCCCCCCTCTAGACACATCTACTTCTAGATCCTATAGGCACCTTTGAGTTCAGCACACATTCAGCTCGATGACGTCCCTCGAACTCTTGATCCAGCAAAGTGTCGAGGCAGAGTTTCGTTAGCACGACAGCATGGTGACGGTGATGGTGATGTAATCCGTGCAGGGCTTCGCCTAAGCACTACCACAATATGACCGGAGGAGTAAACGGTGGAGGGGGGCACCGCACACGGCTAAGAAACAATTGATGTACTTAGAGGTGCCCCCCTGCCCCCCTGTATAGAAAGGAGGGAGAGGGGAGGAGGCTGGCCTAGGGCGCGCCAAGTGGGAGGAGTCCGACGTGGAACCCTAGTCCAATTCGCCCCCCTTCGCTTTTACTGGAAGGGGAAAGGGGGAAGCAGTAGGAGGAGGAGGAGGAAAGGGGGGCCGCGCCCCCACCCCTTGTCCAATTCGGACTCCCCATGGGGGGGGGCGCCACCCCTTGTGGGCTGCCTTCCCATCCCTCTATGGCCCATATGGCCCATATCTTTCCCCCGGGGGTTCCGGTAACCCCTCGGTACTCCGATAAAATCCTGAAATGCTCCAGAACAATTTCGGTGTCCGAATACTATCGTCCAATATATAAATCTTTACCTGTCGACCATTTCGAGACTCCTCTTCATGTCCGTGATCTCATCCAGGACTCCGAACAATCTTCGGTCACCAAAAAACATAACTCATAATACAAATCGTCATCAAACATTAAGCATGCGGACCCTACGGGTTCGAGAACTATGTAGACATGACCGAGACACATCTCCGATCAATAACCAACAATGGAACCTGGATGCTCATATTGGTTCCTACATATTCTACGAAGATCTTTATCGGTCAAACCGCAATGACAACATACGTCATTCCCTTTGTCATCGGTATGTTACTTGCCCGAGATTCGATCGTCGATATCTTCACACCTAGTTCAGTCTCGTTACCGGCAAGTTTCTTTACTCATTTTGTAATGCATCATCCTGCAACTAACTCATTAGTCACATTGCTTGCAAGGCTTATCATGATGTGCATTACCGAGAGGGCCCAGAGATACCTCTCCGATACTCAGAGTGACAAATCCTAATCTCGATGTATGCCAACCCAACAAACACCTTCGGAGACACCTGTGGGGCATCTTTATAACCACCCAGTTACATTGTGACGTTTGATAGCACATAAGGTATTCCTCCGGTATTCGAAAGTTACATAATCTCATAGTCAAAGGAATATGTATAAGTCACCAAGAAAGAAATAGCAATAAAACTTAGCGATCATTATGCTAAGCTAACGGGTGGGTCTTGTCCACCACATCATTCTCCTAATGATGTGATCTTGTTCATCAAATGACAACACATGTCTATGGTCAGGAAACTTAACCATCTTTGATTAACGAGCTAGTCAAGTAGAGGCATACTAGGGACACTCTATTTTGTCTATGTATTCACACATGTATCAAGTTTCCGGTTAATACAATTCTAGCATGAATAATAAACATTTATCAAGATATAAGAAAATATAAATAACAACTTTATTATTGCATGTAGGGCATATTTCCTTCAGTCTTCCACTTGCACTAGAGTCATTAATCTAGATTACATTGTAATGATTCTAACACCCATGGAGTCTTTGTGCTGATCATGTTTTTCTCGTCGAAGAGGCTTAGTCAATGGGTCTGCAACATTTAGATCCTTATGTATTTTGCAAATATCTATGTCTCCCTCATTGACTTGATCGCGGATGGAGTTGAAGCATCTCTTCATGTGTTTGGTTCTCTTGGAAATCTGGATTCCTTCGCTAAGACAATTGCTCCAGTATTGTCACAAAAGATTTTCATTGGACCTGATGCAGTAGGTATTACACCTAGATCGGATGTGAACTTGTTCATCCAGACTCCTTCATTTGCTGCTTCCGAAGCAGCTATGTACTCCACTTCACACGTAGATCCGGCCACGACGCTTTTCTTGGAACTCCACCAACTAACAGGTCCACCATTCAATATAAATATGTATCCGGTTTGTGACTTAGAGTCATCCGGATCAGTGTCAAAGCTAGCATCGATGTAACCATTTAGGACGAGCTCTTTGTCACCCCCATAAACGAGAAACATATCCTTAGTCCTCTTCAGGTACTTCAGCATGTTATTTACCGTTGTCCAATGATCCACTCCTGGATTACTTTGGTACCTCCCTGCTAAACTTATAGCAAGGCACACATCAGGTCTGGTACACAGTATTGCATACATGATAGAACCTCTGGCTGAGGCATAGGGAATGACTTTCATTTTCTCTTTATCTTCTGAAGTGGTCGGGTATTGAGTCTGACTCAACTTCACACCTTGTAACACAGGCAAGAACCCTTTCTTTGACTGAGCCATTTTGAACTTCTTCAAAACTTTATCAAGGTATGTGCTTTATGAAATTCCAATTAAGCGACTTGATCTATCTCTATAGATCTTGATGCCCAATATATAAGCAGCTTCACCGAGGTCTTTCATTGAAAAATTCTTATTCAAGTATCATTTTATGCTATCTAGAAATTCTATATCATTTCCAATCAACAATATGCCATCCACATATAATATTAGAAATGCTACAGAGCTCCCACTCACTTTCTTGTAAATACAGGCTTCTCCAAAAGTCTATATAAAACCATATGCTTTGATCACACTATCAAAGCGTATATTCCAACTCCGAGATGCTTGGACCAGTCCGTAAATGGATCGCTAGAGCTTGCACACTTTGTTAGAACCTTTAGGATCGACAAAACCTTCTGGTTTCATCATATACAACTCTTCTTTAAGAAATCCATTAAGGAATGCAGTTTTGACGTCCATTTGCCAAATTTCATAATCATAAAATGTGGCAATTGTTGGAAATATGCCCTAGAGGCAATAATAAATTGGTTATTATTATATTTCCTTGTTCATGATAATCGTTTATTATCCATGCTAGAATTGTATGATAGGAAACTCAGATACATGTGTGGATACATAGACAACAACATGTCCCTAGTAAGCCTCTAGTTGACTAGCTCGTTGATTAATAGATGGTTACGGTTTCCTAACCATGGACATTGGATGTCATTGATAACGGGATCACATCATTAGGAGAATGATGTGATGGAAAAGACCCAATCCTAAGCCTAGCACAAAGATCGTGTAGTTCGTATGCTAAAGATTTTCTAATGTCAAGTGTCATTTCCTTAGACCATGAGATTGTGCAACTCCCGGATACCATAGGAGTGTTTTGGGTGTGCCAAACGTCACAACGTAACTGGGTGGCTATAAAGGTACACTACAGGTATCTCCAAAAATGTCTGTCGGGTTGGCACGAATCGAGACTAGGATTTGTCACTCCGTGTAACGGAGAGGTATCTCTGGGCCCACTCGGTAGGACATCATCATAATGTGCACAATGTGACCAAGGAGTTGATCATGGGATGATGTGTTACGGAATGAGTAAAGATACTTGCTGGTAACGAGATTGAACAAGGTATCAGGATACCGACGATCGAATCTCGGGCAAGTATCGTACCGCTAGACAAAGGGAATTGTATACGGGATTGATTGAATCCTTGACATCGTGGTTCATCCAATGAGATCATCGTGGAACATGTGGGAGCCAACATGGGTATCCAGATCCCGCTGTTGGTTATTGACCGGAGAGTTGTCTCGGTCATGTCTGCATTGTTCCCGAACCCGTAGGGTCTACACACTTAAGGTTCGATGATGCTAGGGTTATAGGGAATAGATATACGTGGTTAGCGAATGTTGTTTGGAGTCCCGGATGAGATCCCGGATGTCACGAGGAGTTCCGGAATGGTCCGGAGGTAAAGATTTATATATGGGAAGTCCTGTTTTGGTCGCCGGAAAGGTTTCGGGTTTTATTGGTAATGTACCGGGACCACCAGGAGGGTCCCGGTGGTCCACCAAGTGGGGCCACCTGCCCTGGAGGGCTGCATGGGCCAAGTGTGGGAGGGGACCAGCCCCAGGTGGGCTGGTGCGCCCCCCACCAGGGCCCAAGGCGAAGAGAGAAGGGAAAAGGGGGAAACCCTAGGCTCAGATGGGCCCAAGGCCCACCTAGTGGTGCGCCCCCCTCTCTCCCCCCTTGGCCGCCCCCTAGATGGGATCTAGGGCTGGCCGCCACCCCTAGGGGTGGAAACCTAGGTGGGGGCGCAGCCCCTCCCTTTCCCCTATATATAGTGGGGGTTTTGGGCTGCCAGAAACACGAGAACATCTCCTTCTTGGCGCAGCCCTACCCCTCTCCCTCCTCGTCTCTTGCGGTGCTTGGCGAAGCCCTGCTGGAGTACCACGCTCCTCCACCACCACCACGCCGTCGTGCTGCTGCTGGATGGAGTCTTCCCCAACCTCTCCTTCTCCCCTTGTTGGATCAAGGCGTAGGAGACGTCACCGGGCTATACGTGTGTTGAACACGGAGGTGCCGTCCGTTCGGCACTAGGATCATCGGTGATTTGGATCACGACGAGTATGACTCCATCAACGCCGTTCACTTGAATGCTTCCACTTAGCGATCTACAGGGGTATGTAGATGCACTCTCCTTCCCCTCGTTGCTAGATTACTCCATAGATTGATCTTGGTGATGCGTAGAAATTTTTTGAATTTCTGCTACGATCCCCAACAGTGGCATCATGAGCTAGGTCTATGCGTAGTTTCTATGCACGAGTAGAACACAAGTTGTTGTGGGCGTCGATTTTGTCAATTTGCTTGCCATTACTAGTCTTACCTTGATTCGGCGGCATCGTGGGATGAAGCGGCCCGGACCGACCTTACATGTACTCTTACATGAGACTGGTTCCACCGACTGACATGCACTAGTTGCATAAGGTGGCTAGCGGGTGTCTGTCTCTCCCACTTTAGTCGGATCGGATTCGATGAAAAGGTTCCTTATGAAGGGTAAATAGAAATTGGCATATCACGTTGTGGTTTTCGCGTAGGTAAGAAACATTCTTGCTAGAAACCTATAGCAGCCACGTAAAAACTTGCAACAACAATTAGAGGACGTCTAACTTGTTTTTGCAGCATATGCCTTGTGATGTGATATGGCCAAAAGGATGTGATGAATGATATATGTGATGTATGAGATTGATCATGTTCTTGTAATAGGAATCACGACTTGCATGTCGATGAGTATGACAACCGGCAGGTGCCATAGGAGTTGTCTTAATTTATTTATGACCTACGTGTCAACTTAAACGTCATGTAATTACTTTACTTTATTGCTAAAGCGTTAGCCATAGTAGTAGAAGTAATAGATGACGAGACAACTTCAAGAAGACACGATGATGGAGATCATGATGATGGAGATCATGGTGTCATACCGGTGACAACGATGATCATGGAGCCCCGAAGATGGAGATCAAAAGGAGCAAAATGATATTGGCCATATCATGTCACTATTTGATTGCATGTGATGTTTATCATGTTTTACATCTTATTTGCTTAGAACGACGGTAACTTAAATAAGATGATCCCTCACTAAAATTTCAAGAAAGGTGTTCCCCCTAACTGTGCACCGTTGCGAAGGTTCGTTGTTTCGAAGCACCACGTGATGATCGGGTGTGATAGATTCTAAAGTTCGAATACAACGGGTGTAAGCCAGATTTACACAGCAAAAACACTTAGGTTGACTTGACGAGCCTAGCATGTACAGACATGGCCTCGGAACATGGAAGACCGAAAGGTCGAGCATGAGTCGTATAGAAGATATGATCAACATGAAGATGTTCACCGATGTTGACTAGTCCGTCTCACGTGATGATCGGACACTGCCTAGTTGACTCGGATCATGTTTCACTTAGATGACTAGAGGGATGTCTATCTGAGTGCGAGTTCATTAGATGAACTCAATTATCATGAACATAGTCTAAATTGTCTTTGCAAATATGTTGTAGATAAATAGCTCACGTTGTAGCTCCCTGTTTCAATACGTTCCTAGAGAAATATTAAGTTGAAAGATATTGTAAGCAATGATGCAGACTGGGTCCGTAGTCCGAGGAGTGTCCTCACTGCTACACAGAAGGCTGCCGTCTTTGATGCACCGCTCGATGTGCAAACCCCTACAACATCGTCTGTGGATGTTGTGAACACCTGACAGACACATCCTGATGACTACTTGATAGTTTAGTGCACCATACTTTACGGCTTAGAATCGGGATTCCAATGACGTTTTGAACGCCATAGAACATATGAGATGTTCCAAGAGCTGAAATTGGGATTTCAGGCTCATGCCCGTGTTGAGAGGTGTGAGACCTCTGACAAGTTCTTTTGCCAACAAGATGGAGGAGAATAGCTCAGCTAGTGAGCATGTGCTCAGAATGTCTGCGTGCTACAATCACTTAAATCAAGTGGGAGTTAAACTTCCAGATAAGATAGTGATTGATAGAGTTCTCTAGACAATATCACTAAGCTACTAGATCTTCGTGATGAACTATGACATGCAAGGGATGGAGTTGATCCCGGAGCTGTTCGCGGTGCTTAAGACCGCAAAAGGTAGAAATCAAGAAGGAGCATCAAGTGTTGATGGTTTAATAAGACCAGTGGTTTCAAGAAGGGCAAGGGCTAGAAGGGAAACTTCATGGATGGCAAACCAGTTGCCGCTCCAGTAAAGGAACCCAAGGTTGAACCCAAACCCGAGACTAAGTGCTTCTATTGTAAAGGGGACGGTCACTGGTAGCGGAATTACCCCAAATGCATGGTAGATAAGAAGGCTGGCAACTTCAACAAAGTATATACGTGTTATTAATGTGTACCTCGCTAGTACTCCTGGTAGCACCTGGGTATTGGATACCGGTTCAGTTGCTATTACTGGTGACTTGAAGCAAAAGCTACAGACTAAACGGAGACTGGCTAAGGGCGAGGTGACGATGTGTGTTGGAAGTATTTCCAAAGTTGATGAGATCACCATCGCACGCTCCATCTGCCTTCAGGATTAGTATTGAACCTAGATAAATGTTATCAGGTGTCTACGTTGAGCATGAATATGATTAGATCATGTTCATTGCAATACCGTCATTCATTTAAGTTAGAGAATAATGGTTATTCTATTTACATGAATGATACCTTTCATGGTCATGCACCTATGTGAATGGTTCATTGAATCTCGGTCGTGGTAATACACATGTTCACGCCAAAAGATGTAGAGTTAATAATGATAGTACCACTTTCTCGTAGCACTGCCACTTAAGTCATATTGGCATAAGATGCATGAAGAAACTCCATGGATGTTTGGATTCACTTGATTTCGAATCGCTTGACACATGCGAGCCATGCCTCATGGGCAGGATGACTAAGACCCTGTTTTCAGGTACAATGAAACGGGCAAGTGACTTGTTGGAGATCATGCATGCTGATGCGTGTGATCCAATGAGAATTGAAGCGTGCAGTGGATATCGCTATTTTCTCATCTTCACTGATGATTTGAGTAGATATAGGTATATCTACTTAATGAAGCACAAAGTCTGAAACGTTTGAAGAGTTCAAGCGATTTTAGAGTGAAGTTAAGAATCACCATAACAAAGAAGATCATGTTCCTACGATCTGATCAAAAGGGGATTTTCTGAGTTATGAGTTTGGCAATCACTTAAGACATTGTGGAATTGTTTCGTAGTTGAAGCCACCTGAACAACACAAGGTAATGGTGTGTCCGGACGTCGTAATCGAACCTTATGAGATATGGTGCGATCTATGATGTCTCTTACCAATCTACCATTTTCATTTTGAGGTTATGCCTTAGAGACAGCTGCATTCACTTTAGATAGGACACCATCTAAGTCCGTTGAGACGACGTCGTATGAACATTGGTTTGGCAAGAAACCAAAGTTGTCGTTTCTTAATGTTTGGGGCTGTGATGCTTAAGGCTTTAGCAGGAGAAGCTCGAACCCAAAAGCGGACAAACACATCTTCATAGGATACCCAAAGGTGACAGTTGGGTATACCTTCTATCTCAGATCCGAGGGAAAATTGTTTGTCGCTAAGAACGGGTCCTTTCTCGAGAAGGAGTTTCTCTCGAAAGAATTGAGTGGGAGGAAGATAGAACTTGATGAGGTTGTCAAACCTTTACTTCAACCAGAGAGTGATGCAACACAGAAAGATGTTTTCTGCGGCGCCCACGTCTATTGAATAGGAAGTTAATGATAGTGATCATGAAGCTTCAGATCAAGTTGCTATCGAACATCGTAGGTCGACAAGGATATGTACTACTCCTGAGTGGTACGGTAATCCTGTCTTAGATATCATGTTGTTAGACAACAATGAACCTACGAGCTATGGAGAAGCGATGGTGGGCCCGTATTCCGACAATGGTTAGAAGCCATGAAATCCGAGATAGGATCCATGTATGGACTTTGGTGGACTTGCCCGATGATCGGTAAGCCATTGAGATAAATGGATCTTTAAGAAGAAGACGGACGTGGGCGGTAATGTTACCGTCTATGAAGCTCGACTTGTGGGAAAGAGTCTTTTCACAAGTTCAAGGAGTTGACTACAATGAGAATTTCTCACCCGTAGCGATGCTTAAGTCCGTCGGAATCATGTTAGCATTAGCTGTATTTTTCGATTATGAAATCTTACAGATGGATGTCAAAACAAGTTTTCTTACCAAGTTTTCGTAAGAAAAGTTGTATGTGATACAATAAAAGTTTTTGACGATCCTAAGGATGCTAAAAGGTATGCTGGCTCCAGCAATCCTTCTATGGACTAGAGCAAGCATCTCGGAGTCGGAATATATGCTTTGATGGAGTAATCAATGCTTTTAGGTTTATACAATGTTTGTTAGAAACTTGTATTTACAAGAAAGTGAGTGGGAGCACTACAACATTCCTGATAAGTATATGTGGATGACATATTGTTGATCCGAAATAATGTAGAATTTCTGGAAAGCATAAACGGTTTGTTTGAAGAGTGATTTTCAAAGGAAGACCTGGATAAAGCTGCTTACATATTGGGCATCAAGATCTATAGAGATAGATCAAGACGCCTGATGATACTTTCAAAGAACGCACACCTTGACATGTTTTTGAAGGAGTTCAAAATAGATCAGTCAAGGAAGGGGTTCTTACCTGAGTTGTAAGGTGTGAAGTTGAGTAAGACTCAAAGATTGACCATGGCAAAAGAAAGAGGAAGGACGAAGGTCGTCCCCTATGATCTTGTCATAGGCTCTATACGGTATGCCATGCTGAGTACCACACCTGATGTGTGCCTTGCCACATGTCTGGCAAGAGGGTACAAAGGTGATCTAGGAGTAGATCACCAGATAGCGGTCAAAATTATCCTAAGAGGAATAAGGAAATGTTTCTCGGTTATGGAGGTGATAAAGAGTTCGACACAAAGAGTTACGTCGATGCAAGCTTAACACCTATCCGGATAGCTCTGAGTAGAGATATCGAATACGTATAATGGAGCAACAATTTGGAATAGCTCCAAGTGGAACATGGTAGCAGCATCTACGATATAAAGTTTTGCGAAATACATAGGGATCTGAATATGGAAAGACCCGTTGACTACAACCTCTCTCACAAGCACAACATGATCAAACCCAGAACTCTTTGAGTGTTTATCACATAGTGATGTGAACTAGATCATTGAGTCTAGTAGACTCTTGGATGTTGGTCACATGGCGATGTGACCTGTGAGTGTTAATCACGTGGCGATGTGAACTAGATTATTGACTCTAGTGCAAGTGGGAGACTGTTGGAAATATGCCCTAGAGGCAATAATAAATTTGTTATTATTATATTTCCTTGTTCATGATAATCGTTTATTATCCATGCTAGAATTGTATTGATAGGAAACTTAGATACATGTGTGGATACATAGACAACAACATGTCCCTAGTAAGCCTCTAGTTGACTAGCTCGTTGATCAATAGATGGTTACGGTTTCCTGACCATGGACATTGGATGTCGTTGATAACGGGATCACATCATTAGGAGAATGATGTGATGGACAAGACCCAATCATAAGCCTAGCACAAAGATCGTGTAGTTCGTATGCTAAAGCTTTTCTAATGTCAAGTGTCATTTCCTTAGACCATGAGATTGTGCAACTCCCGGATACCGTAGGAGTGTTTTGGGTGTGCCAAACGTCACAGTGTAACTGGGTGGCTATAAAGGTACACTACAGGTATCTCCGAAAGTGTCTGTTGGGTTGGCACGAATCGAGACTAGGATTTGTCACTCCGTGTAACAGAGAGGTATCTCTGGGCCCACTCGGTAGGACATCATCATAATGTGCACAATGTGACCAAGGAGTTGATCACGGGATGATGTGTTACGGAACGAGTAAAGAGACTTGCCGGTAACGAGATTGAACAAGGTATCGGGATACCGACGATCGAATCTCGGGCAAGTATCGTACCGCTAGACAAAGGGAATTGTATACGGGATTGATTGAATCCTTGACATCGTGGTTCATCTGATGAGATCATCGTGGAACATGTGGGAGCCAACATGGGTATCTAGATCCCGCTGTTGGTTATTGACCGGAGAGTTGTCTCGGTCATGTCTGCATGGTTCCCGAACCCGTAGGGTCTACACACTTAAGGTTCGATGATGCTAGGGTTATAGGGAATAGATATACGTGGTTACGAATGTTGTTCGGAGTCCCGGATGAGATCCCGGATGTCACAAGGAGTTCCGGAATGGTCCGGAGGTAAAGATTTATATATGGGAAGTCCTGTTTTGGTCGCCGGAAAAGTTCCGGGTTTTATCGGTAATGTACCGGGACCACCGGGAGGGTCCCGGTGGTCCACCAAGTGGGGCCACCAGCCCCGGAGGGCTGCATGGGCCAAGTGTGGGAGGGGACCAGCCCCAGGTGGGCTGGTGCGCCCCCCCACCAGGGCCCAAGGCGAAGAGAGAAGGGAAAAGTGGGAAACCCTAGGCTCAGATGGGCCTAAGGCCCACCTAGTGGTGCGCCCCCCTATCTCTCCCCTTGGCCGCCCCCTAGATGGGATCTAGGGCTGGCCGCCACCCCTAGGGGTGGAAACCTAGGTGGGGGCACAGCCCCTCCCTTTCCCCTATATATAGTGGGGGTTTTGGGCTGCCAGAAACACGAGAACATCTCCTTCTTGGCGCAGCCCTACCCCTCTCCCTCCTTGTCTCTTGTGGTGCTTGGCGAAGCCTTGCTGGAGTACCACGCTCCTCCACCACCACCATGCCGTCATGCTGCTGCTGGATGGAGTCTTCCCCAACCTCTCCTTCTCCACTTGCTGGATCAAGGCGTAGGAGACGTCACCGGGCTGTACGTGTGTTGAACATGGAGGTGTCGTCCGTTCGGCAGTAGGATCATCAGTGATTTGGATCACGACGAGTACGACTCCATCAACACCGTTCACTTGAACGCTTCCGCTTAGCGACCTACAAGGGTATGTAGATGCACTCTCCTTCCCCTCATTGCTAGATTACTCCATAGATTGATCTTGGTGATGCGTAGAATTTTTTTGAATTTCTGCAACGATCCCCAACAGCAATTGCTAACATGATTCGGACAGACTTAAGCATCACTACGGGTGAGAAGGTCTCATCCTAGTCAACTCCTAAAACTTGTAGAAAACCTTTCGCAACAAGTCGAGCTTTGTAGACAGTAACATTACCGTCAACATCGGTCTTCTTCTTGAAGATCCATTTATTCTCTATGGCTTGCCGATCATCGAGAAAGTCAACCAAAGATAATACTTTGTTCTCATGCATGGATCCCATCTCAGATTTCATGGCCTCAGGCCATTTCGCAGAATCTGGGCTCATCGTCGCTTCCTCATAGTTCCTAGGATTGTCATGGTATAATAACATGACTTCTAGAATAGGATTACCGTACCACTCTGGTGCGGAACGTACTCTGGTTGACCTACGAGGTTCGGTAGTAACTTGATCTGAAGTTTCATGATCATCATCATTAGCTTCCTCACTAATTGGTGTAGGCATCATGGGAACAGTTTCCTATGATGAACTGCTTTCCAATTCAAGAGAAGGTACAATTACCTCATCAAGTTCTACTTTCCTCCCACTCACTTCTTTCGAGAGAAACTCCTTCTCTAGAAAGGATCCATTCTTAGCAACAATACTTGCCTTCGGTTCTGTGATAGAAGGTGTATGAACCGTTCTTGCTAGAATCCCGTAGCAGCCACGTGAAAATTGCAACAACAAAGTAGAGGACGTCTAACTTGTTTTTGCAGGGCATGTTGTGATGTGATATGGTCAACACATTATGAGATATAAATTGTTGTATGAGATGATCATGTTTTGTAAAAGTTATCGGCAACTGGCTGGAGCCTTATGGTTGTTGCTTTATTGTATGAAATGCAATCACCATGTAATTGCTTTACTTTATCACTAAGCGGTAGCGATAGTCGTAGAAGCAATAGTTGGCAAGACGACAACAATGCTATGATAGAGAACAAGGTGCCAAGTCGGTGACGATTTAGATCATGATGGTGCTTTGGAGATGGAGATCAAAGGCACAAGATGATGATGGCCATATCATGTCACATATTTTGATTGCATGTGATGTTTATCCTTTATGCATCTTATTTTGCTTAGTACGGCGGTGGCAGTATAAGATGATCCCTCACTAAATTTCAAGGTATAAGTGTTCTCCCTGAGTATGCACCATTGCTACAGTTCGTCGTGCCGAGACACCATGTGATGACCGGGCGTGATAAGCTCTACGTTCACATACAACGGGTGCAAGCCAGTTTTGCATGTGCAGAATACTCGGGTTAAACTTGACGAGCCTAGCATATGCAGATTCGGCCTCAAAACACTGAGACCGAAAGGTCGAACGTGAATCATATAGTAGATATGATCAACATAGTGATGTTCACCATTGAAAACAACTCCATCTCATGTGATGATCGGACATGGTTTAGTTGATATGGATCACATGATCATTTAGATGACTAGAGGGATGTCTATCTAAGTGGGAGTTCTTAAGTAATTGATTAATTGAACTTTAATTTATCATGAACTGAGTACCTGATAGTTTTTGCATGTCTATGTTGTTGTAGATCAATGGCCCGTGCTACCGTTCCCTTGAATTTTAATGTGTTCCTAGAGAAATCTAAGTTGAAAGATGATGGTAGCAATTACATGAACTGGGTCCGTAACTTGTGGATTATCTGCGTTGCTGCACAGAAGACTTACGTCCTGGAAGCACCGCCAGGTGTACCACCTGCGCCAGCAACTGCAGACATTGTGAATGCCTGGTAGTCACGTGGTGATGACTACTCGATAGTTCAGTGTGCCATGTTTTACGGCTTAGAATCGGTACTTCAAAGACGTTTTGAACATCATGGAGCATATGAGATGTTCCAAGGGTTGAAGTTAATATTTCAAGCAAATGCCCGAGTTGAGAGATAGGAAGTCTCCAACAAGTTCAATAGCTGCAAAATGGAGGAGAATAGTTCTGTCAGCGAACACATGCTCGGAATGTCTGGGTACCACAACCACTTGACTCCGCTAGGAGTTAATCTTCTTGATGATAGTGTCATTGACAGAGTTCTTCAATCACTGCCACCAAGCTATAAAGGCTTCATGATGAACTATAATATGCAAGGGGTGGAAAAGATTATTCCTGAGCTCTTCGCAATGCTAAAGGCTGCGGAGGTAGCAATCAAGAAGGAGCATCAAGTGTTGATGGTTAGCAAGGCCACTAGTTTCAAGAAAAGGGGCAAAGGGAAGAAGGGGAACTTCAAGAAGAATAGCAAGCAAGTTGCTGCTCAAGGGAAGAAGCCCAAGTCTGGACCTAAGCCTGAGACTGAGTGCTTCTACTGCTAATGGATTGGTCACTGGAAGCAGAACTGCTCCAAGTATTTGGCGGATAAGAAGGATGGCATAGTGAAAGGTATATTTGATATACATGTTATTGATGTCTACCTTACTAATGCTTGTAGTAGCGCCTGGGTATTTGATACTCGTTCTGTTGCTCATATTTGCAACTCGAAACAGGGGCTGCGGATTAAATGAAGATTTGCTAAGGACAAGGTGACGATGCGCGTGGGAAATGGTTCCAAGGTTGATGTGGTCGTCGTCGGCACGCTACCTCTACATCTACCATCGGGATTAGTTTTAGACCTGAATAATTGTTATTTGGTGCCAACGTTGAGCATGAACATTATATCTGGATCTTGTTTGATGCAAGACGGTTATTCATTTAAATCAGAGAATAATGGTGATATGTCTCCAACGTATCTATAATTTTTGATTGTTCCATGCTATTATATTACCTGTTTTGGATGTCTAACGGGCTTTATTATACCTTTTTATATTATTTTTGGGACTAACCTATTAACCGAAAGCTGAGTGCAAATTGCTGTTTTTGCCTATTTTAGTGTTTCGCAGAAAAGGAATATCAAACGGAATCCAAACGGAGTGAAACCTTCGCGAGGATCGTTTTTGGAACAAACGCAATCCAGGAGACTTGGAGTGGATGTCAAGAAAGTAGCGAGGAAGCCACGAGGCAGGAGGGCGCGCACCCCACCCTCGTGGGCCCCTTGCAGCTCCACTTACCTACTTCTTTCGCCTATATATACTCTTATACCTTCAAACCTTCGGGGAGAGCTACGAAACACCTTTTCCACTACCGCAACCTTCTGTACCCGTGAGATCCCATCTTGGGGCCTTTTCCGGCGATCTGCCGGAGGGGGATTCGATCACGGAGGGCTTCTACATCAACACCATAGCCTCTCCAATGATGTGTGAGTAGTTTACCATAGACCTTCGGGTCCATAGTTATTAGCTAGATGGCTTCTTCTCTCTCTTTGGATCTCAATACAAAGATCTCCTCGATCTTCTTGGAGATCTATTCGATGTAACTCTTTTTGCGGTCTGTTTGTCGAGATCCGATGAATTATGGATTTATGATCAAGATTATCTATGAACAATATTTGATTCTTCTCTGAATTCCTATATGCATGATTTGATATCTTTGCAAGTCTCTTCGAATTATCAGTTTGGTTTGGCCTACTAGATTGATCTTTCTTGTAATGGGAGAAGTGCTTAGCTTTGGGTTCAATCTTGTGGTGTCCTTTCCCAGTGATAGCAGGGGCAACAAGGCACGTATTGTATTATTGCCATCGGGGATAAAAAGATGGGGTTTATATCATATTGCTTGAGTTTATCCCTCTACATCATGTCATCTTGCCTAATGCGTTACTCTATTCTTATGAACTTAATACTCTAGATGCATGCTGGATAGCGGTCTATGTGTGGAGTAATAATAGTAGATGCAGAATCGTTTCGGTCTAGTTGTCACAGACGTGATGCCTATGTTTATGATCATGCCTAGATATTCTCATAATTATGCGCTTTTCTATCAATTGCTTGACAGTAATTTGTTCACCGACTGTAATATCTGCTATCTTGAGAGAAGCCACTAGTGAAACCTATGGCCCCCGGGACAACTTTACATCATATAAGTTTTCAATCTACAATTCTAGTTTACTATTTATTTTTCAATCTTTATTTTCCACTATATACCACAAAAATAGCAAAAATATTTATCTTATTATCTTTATCAGATATTACTTTTGCAAAGTGGACGTGAAGGGATTGACAACCCCTTTATCGCGTTGGTTGCAAGGTTCTTATTTGTTTGTGCAGGTACTAGGCGATTTGCGTGTAGTCTCCTACTGGATTGATACCTTGGTTCTCAAAAACTGAGGGAAATACTTACGCTACTTTGCTGCATCACTATCGGATGTGGGGCTCCGGCTAACCCTTAAGGTTTGAACACTGGGGTGCGCGCGAAGTCTTTCCCTCCTACCGATCTACTCTCTAGCTCGCTAAGATCTTGCGGACGAACTCGATCAACACGCAACACAGAAAGACACGGGGTTTATACTGGTTCGGGCCACCGTTGTGGTGTAATACCCTACTCCAGTGTGGTGGTGGTGGATTGCCTCTTGGGCTGATGATGAACAATACAAGGGGAAGAACAGCCTCCTGAGGTTGAGGTGTTCTTGTGCTTTCGGACTTGTGTGTATCTCGGGGTCTGATGAGCCCTCTGGGTCTGATGATCTCTCTGGGTCTGATGATCTCTCTAGGTCTGATGATCTCTCTCTCTACTATGGTGGCTAGTCCTATTTATAGAGGCCCTGGTCCTCTTTGATGGGGAACGTGGCATAAATTCAAAATTTTCCTACGTGTCACCAAGATCTATCTATGGAGTCATCTAGCAACGAGGGAGGAGTGGATCTACATACCCTTGTAGATCGCGCGCGGAAGCGTTCAAGAGAACGGGGTTGATGGAGTCGTACTCGTCGTGATCCAAATCACCGATGATCCTAGCGCCGAACGGACGGCACCTCCGCGTTCAACACACGTATGGAGCAGCGACGTCTCCTCCTTCTTGATCCAGCAAGGTGGGAGGAGAGGTTGATGGAGATCCAGCAGCACGACGGCGTGGTGGTGGAAGTAGTGGGATTCCAACAGGGCTTCACCAAGCGCTGCGGGAGGAGGGAGATGTGTCACGGGAGGGAGAGGTAGGCGCCAGGGCTTAGGTATGGCTGCCCTCCCTTCCCCCCACTATATATAGGGCCAAGGGAGAGGGGGGCGCAGCCTTGGCCCTTCCTCCAAGGAATGGTGCGGCCAGGGAGGAGTCCATCCTCCCCAAGGCACCTAGGAGGTGCCTTCCCCCTTTAGGACTCTTCCTTTCCCTTATCTCTTGGCGCATGGGCCTCTTGGGGCTGGTGCCCTTGGCCCATATAGGTTAAGGCGCACACCCCTACAGCCCATGTGGCCCCCCAGAGGCAGGTGGACCCCCTTGGTGGACCCCCGGACCCCTTTCGGCACTCCCGGTACAATACCGATAATGCGCGAAACTTTTCCGGCGACCAAAACAAGACTTCCCATATATAAATCTTTACCTCCGGACCATTCCGGAACTCCTCGTGACGTCCGGGATCTCATCCGGGACTCCGAACAACTTTCGGGTTACCGCATACTAATATCTCTATAACATGACATTAGAAAAGCTTTAGCATGCGAACTACACGATCTTGTGCTATGCTTAGGATTGGGTCTTGTCCATCACATCATTCTCCTAATGATGTGATCCCATCATCAACGACATCCAATGTCCATGGTCAGGAAACCGTAACCATCTATTGATCAACGAGCTAGTCAACTAGAGGCTTACTAGGGACATGGTGTTGTCTATGTATCCACACATGTATCTGAGTTTCCTATCAATACAATTCTAGCATGGATAATAAATGATTATCATGAACAAGGAAATATAATAATAATCAATTTATTATTGCCTCTAGGGCATATTTCCAACAGTCTCCCACTTGCACTAGAGTCAATAATCCAGTTCACATCGATATGTGATTAACACTCAAGGTCACATCCCCATGTGACAAACACCCAAAGAGTTTACTAGAGTCAATAATCTAGTTCACATTACCATGTGATTAACACTCGATGTGTTCTGGGTTTGATCATGTTATGCTTGTGAGAGATGTTATAGTCAACGGGTCTGAATCTTTCAGATCCGTGTGTGCTTTACAAATCTCTATGTCATCTCCCAGATGCAGCTACCATGTTCTATTTGGAGCTATTCCAAATAACTGTTCTACTATACGAATCAAGTTTACTACTCAGAATAATCTAGATTAGTGTCAAAGTTTGCATCGGTGTAACCCTTTACGACGAACTCTTTTACCACCTCCATAATCGAGAAAATTCCTTAGTCCACTAGTTACCAAGGATAACTTTGACAGCTGTCCTGTGATCCATTCTTGGATCACTCTTGTACCCCTTGACTGACTCATGGCAAGGCACACTTCAGGTGCGGTACACAGCATAGCATACTATAGAGAGCCTATGACAAAAGCATAGGGGACGACCTTCGTCCTTCCTCTTTCTTCTGCCGCGGTCGAGCTTTAAGTCTTAACTTCATACCTTACAACTCAGGCAAGAACTCCTTCTTTGACTGATCCATCTTGAACACCTTCAAGATCATGTCAAGGTATGTGCTCATTTGAAAGTACCATTAAGCGTTTTGATCTTATCCTTATAGATCTTGATGCTCAATGTTCAAGTAGCTTAATCCAGGCTTTCCATTGAAAAACACTTTCCAAATAACCCTATATGCTTTCCAGAAATTCTACATCATTTTTGATCAACATATATTCATCAGAAATTCTATAGTGCTCCCACTCACTTCTTTGGAAATACAAGTTTCTCATAAACTTTGTATACAGCCAAAATCTTTGATCATCTCATCAATGCATACATTCCAACTCCGAGATGCTTACTCCAGTCCTTAGAAGGATTGCTGGAGCTTTGCATACTTATTAGCATATTTCAGGATTGACAAAACCTTCCGGTTGTATCACATACAACCTTTCCTCAAGAAAATCGTCAAGGAAACAATGTTTTGACATCCTATCTGCAAGATTTCATAAATAATGCAGTAATCACTAATATAATTCCAACAGACTCTTAGCATCGCTACGAGTGAGAAAGTCTCATCGTAGTCAACTCCTTGAACTTGTCGGAAAACATCTTAACGACAAGTCGAGCTTTCTTAATGGTGATACTTACCATCATTGTCCGTCTTCCTTTTAAAATCCATATGTACCTAACAGCCTTATGACCATCAAGTAGTTCTTCCAAAGTCTACACTTTGTTTTCATATATGGATCCTCTTTCGGATTATATGGCCTCAAGCCATTTTTGAATCCAGGCCCACCATCACTTCTCCATAGCTCGTAGGTTCATTGTTGTCTAGCAACATGACTTCCAAGATAGGATTACGTACCACTCTGAAGTAGTACGCATCCTTGTCATCCTACGAGGTTTGGGAGTGACTTGATCTGAAGTCTCATGATCAATATCATAAGCTTCCACTTCAATTGGTGTTGGTGCCACAGGAACAACTCTTTGTGCCCTGCTATACACTAGTTGAAGTGACGGTTCAATAACCTCATCAAGTCTCCACCATCCTCCCACTCAATTCCTTTGAGAGAAACTTTTCCTCGAGAAAGGACCCGATTCTAGAAACAATCCCTTAATGCTTTCGGATCTGAGACAGGAGGTATACCCAACTGTTTTGGGTGTCCTATGAAGATGCATTTATCCGCTTTGGGTTCGAGCTTATCAGCCTGAAACTTTTCACATAAGCGTCACAGCCCCAAACTTCTAAGAAATGACAGCTTAGGTTTCTCTAAACCATAGTTCATATGGTGTCATCTCATCGGAATTACGTGGTGCCCTATTTAAAGTGAATGTGGTTGTCTTTAATGCCTAACCCATAAACTATTTGAATGAACGAAAGATTACTCTAACATATATCCAATAGTGTTGCATTATATGTTCGACACACCATCACACTTTGGTTTCCAGCTTATTAGTTGTTGAAAACAATTCCACAAATGGTCTTGTTAAATCCTGTCCAAATCCTATTCAGATATTCATTCTTGATCGTATCTAAATTTATCCTCTATCCACATTCTTTCAAACATCACCCTTGATTACTACCTTTTCAATAATCAGACTCGTGATCACAAGAATTGTTGGGGAACGTAGTAATTTCAAAAAAATTTCCTACGCACACGCAAGATCATGGTGATGCATAGCAACGAGAGGGGAGAGTGATCTACGTACCCTTGTAGATCGACAACGGAAGCGTTTGGTTGATGTAGTCGTACGTCTTCACGGCCCGACCGATCAAGCACCGAAACTACGGCACCTCCGAGTTCTAGCACACGTTCAGCTCGATGACGATCCCCGGACTCCGATCCAGCAAAGTGTCGGGGAAGAGTTCCGTCAGCACGACGGCGTGGTGACGATCTTGATGTACTACTGTCGCAGGGCTTCGCCTAAGCACCGCTACAATATTATCGAGGACTATGGTGGCAGGGGGCGCCGCACACGGCTAAGAATATGATCACGTGGATCAACTTGTGTCTCTGGGGTGCCCCTGCCTCCGTATATAAAGGCTCAAGGGGGGGGTGCGGCCGGCCTAGGAGAGGCGCGCCAGGAGGAGTCCTACTCCCTCTGGGAGTAGGATTCCCCCCCCCCCAATCCTAGTTGGAATAGGATTCGCGGAGGGGAAGAGAGAGAGGGGCCGGCCCCCTCTCCTTGTCCTATTCGGACCAAGGGAGGGGAGGGGCGCGCGGCCCATGTAGGGCTGCCTCTTCTCTTTTCCACTAAGGCCCACTAGCCCATATAGCTCCCGGGGGTTCCGGTAACCTCCCGGTACTCCGGTAAAATCCCGATTTCACCCGGAACACTTCCGATATCCAAACATAGGCTTCCAATATAACAATCTTTATGTCTCGACCATTTCGAGACTCCTCGTCATGTCCGTGATCACATCCGGGACTCCGAACAACCTTCGGTACATCAAAATGCATAAACTCATAATATAACTGTCATCGTAACCTTAAGCGTGCGGACCCTACGGGTTCGAGAACAATGTAGACATGACCGAGACACGTCTCCGGTCAATAACCAATAGCGGACTGGATGCCATATTGGCTCCTACATATTCTACGAAGCTTTATCGGTCAGACCGCATAACAACATACGTTGTTCCCTTTGTCATCGGTATGTTACTTGCCCGAGATTCGATCGTCGGTATCAATACCTAGTTCAATCTCGTTACCGGCAAGTCTCTTTACTCGTTCCGTAATACATCATCTCACACTAACTCATTAGTTGCAATGCTTGCAAGGCTTATGTGATGTGCATTACCGAGAGGGCCCAGAGATACCTCTCCGACAATCGGAGTGACAAATCCTAATCTCGAAATACGCCAACCCAACATGTACCTTTGGAGACACCTGTAGAGCTCCTTTATAATCACCCAGTTACGTTGTGACGTTTGGTAGCACACAAAGTGTTCCTCCGAAACGGGAGGTGCATAATCTCATAGTCATAGGAACATGTATAAGTCATGAAGAAAGCAATAGCAACATACTAAACGATCGGGTGCTAAGCTAATGGAATGGGTCATGTCAATCAGATCATTCAACTAATGATGTGATCCCGTTAATCAAATAACAACTCTTTGTTCATGGTTAGGAAACATAACCATCTTTGATTAACGAGCTAGTCAAGTAGAGGCATACTATTGACACTCTGTTTGTCTATGTATTCACACATGTATTATGTTTCCGGTTAATACAATTCTAGCATGAATAATAAACATTTATCATGATATAAGGAAATAAATAATAACTTTATTATTGCCTCTAGGGCATATTTCCTTCAGTCTCCCACTTGCACTAGAGTCAATAATCTAGTTCACATCGCCATGTGATTTAACACAATAGTTCACATCACCATGTGATTAACACCCATAGTTCACATTCGATATGTGATCAACACCCAAAGGGTTTACTAGAGTCAATCTAGTTCACATCGCTATGTGATTAACACCCAAAGAGTACTAAGGTGTGATCATGTTTTGCTTGTGAGATAATTTTAGTCAACGGGTCTGTCACATTCAGATCCGTAAGTATTTTGCGAATTTCTATGTCAACAATGCTCTGCACGGAGCTACTCTAGCTTATTGCTCCCACTTTCAATATGTATCTAGATCGAGACTTAGAGTCATCCAGATCTGTGTCAAAACTTGCATCGACGTAACCTTTTACGACGAACCTTTTTGTCACCTCCATAATTGAGAAATATTTCCTTATTCCACTAAGGATAATTTTGACCGCTGTCCAGTGATCTACTCTTAGATCACTATTGTACTCCCTTGCTTAACACAGTGTAGGGTATACAATAGATCTGGTACACAGCATGGCATACTTTATAGAACCTATGGCTGAGGCATAGGGAATGACTTTCATTCTCTTTCTATCTTCTGCCGTGGTCGGGCTTTGAGTCTTACTCAACTTCACACCTTGTAACACAGGCAAGAAACTTTTCTTTGACTGTTCCATTTTGAACTACTTCAAAATCTTGTCAAGGTATGTACTCATTGAAAAAACTTATCAAGCGTCTTGATCTATCTCTATAGATCTTGACTCAATATGTAAGCAGCTTCACCGAGGTCTTTCTTTGAAAAACTCCTTTCAAACACTCCTTTATGCTTTGCAGAATAATTCTACATTATTTCCAATCAACAATATGTCATTCACATATACTTATCAGAAATGTTGTAGTGCTCCCACTCACTTTCTTGTAAATACAGGCTTCACCGCAAGTCTGTATAAAACTATATGCTTTGATAACTTATCAAAGCGTATATTCCAACTCCGAGATGCTTGCACCAGTCCATAGATGGATCGCTGGAGCTTGCATTTTTTTAGCACCTTTAGGATTGACAAAACCTTCTGGTTTGCATCATATACAACTCTTCTTTAATAAATCCATTAAGGAATGTAGTTTTGTTTATCCATTTGCCAGATTTCATAAAATGCGGCAATTGCTAACATGATTCGGACAGACTTAAGCATAGATACGAGTGAGAAATCTCATCGTAGTCAACACCTTGAACTTGTCGAAAAACCTTTTGCGACAATTCTAGCTTTGTAGATAGTAACACTACTATCAGCGTCCGTCTTCCTCTTGAAGATCCATTTATTTTCTATGGCTTGCCGATCATCGGGCAAGTCAACCAAAGTCCATACTTTGTTCTCATACATGGATCATATCTCAGATTTCATGGCCTCAAACCATTTCGCGGAATCTGGGCTCATCATCGCTTCCTCATAGTTCGCAAGTTCGTCATGGTCTAGTAACATGACTTCCAGAACAGGATTACCGTACCACTCTGGTGCGGATCTCACTCTGGTTTACCTACGAGATTCGGTAGTAACTTGATCTGAAGTTACATGATCATCATCATTAGCTTCCTCACTAATTGGTGTAGTAGTCACAAGAACAGATTTCTGTGATGAACTACTTTCCAATAAGGGAGAAGGTACAATTACCTTATCAAGTTTTCTACTTTCCTCCCACTCACTTCTTTCGAGAGAAACTCCTTCTCTAGAAAGTATCCATTCTCAGCAACGAATGTCTTGCCTTCGGATCTGTGATAGAAGGTGTACCCAACAGTCTCCTTTGGGTATCCTATGAAGACATATTTCTCCGATTTGGGTTTCGAGCTTATCATTGAAACTTTTTCACATAAAGCATCGCAACCCCAAACTTTAAGAAACGACAACTTTGGTTTCTTGCCAAACCATAGTTCATGTCATCTCAACGGACTTAGATGGTGCCCTATTTAACGTGAATGCAGCTGTCTCTAATGCATAACCCCAAAACGATAGTGGTAATCGGTAAGAGACATCATAGATTCGCACCATATCTAATAAAGTACGGGTATGTTCGGACACACCATTATGCTGTGGTGTTCCAGGTGGCGTGATTAGTGAAACTATTTCACATTGTTTTAACTGAAGACCAAACTCGTAACTCAAATATTTCTCCTGCGATCATATCGTAGAAACTTTTATTTTCTTGTCACGATGATTTTCCACTTCACTCTGAAATTCTTTGAACTTTTCAAATGTTTTCGACTTATGTTTCATCAAGTAGATATACCCATATCTGCTCAAATCATCTGTGAAGTCAGAAAATAATACTTGCCGTGAGCCTTAACACTCATTGGATCGCATACATCAGTATGTATTATTTCCAATAAGTCAGTTGCTGCTCCTCGGAGAACGGAGTTCTTAGTCATCTTGCCCATGAGGCATGGTCCAAGCATCAAGTGATTCATAATCAAGTGATTCCAAAATCCCATCAGCATGGAGTTTCTTCATGCGCTTTACACCAATATGACCTAAACGGC
This sequence comes from Triticum urartu, assembly GCF_003073215.2. NCBI lineage: Eukaryota > Viridiplantae > Streptophyta > Magnoliopsida > Poales > Poaceae > Triticum > Triticum urartu. The sequence continues at coordinate 166,346,279 of NC_053027.1, read as the reverse complement.
AGTGCCACAAGTTGCACTATCATTATTAACTTTGCATCTTTTGGTTTCAATATTATGAATATGTGTATCACTGATCGAGATCAACGAACTATCATTGGGTGTGTAACCATATAAGGTTTTATTCATGTAAACAGAACAACAATTATTCTCTTACTTAAATGAATAACCGTATTACAATAAACATGATCAAATCATATTCATGCTCAACGTAAACACCAAATAACACTTATTTAGGTTCAACACTAATCCCGAATTTATAGGGAGTGTGCGATGATGATCATATCAATCTTGGAACCACTTCCAACACACATCGTCACTTCACCCTTAACTAGTCTCTGTTTATTCTGCAACTCCCGTTTCGAGTTACTAATCTTAGCAACTGAACTAGTATCAAATACTGAGGGGTTGCTATAAACACTAGTAAAGTACACATCAATAACATGTATATCAAATATACTTATGTTCACTTTGCCATCCTTCTTATCCGCCAATCACTTGGGGTAGTTCCTTCCAGTGACCAGTCCTTTTGCAGTAGAAGCACTTAGTCTCAGGCTTAGGATCAGACTTGGGCTTCTTCACTTGAGCAGCAACTTGCTTGCCTCTTCTTGAAGTTCCCCTTCTTCCTTGCCCTTTTCTTGAAACTAGTGGTCTTGTCAACCATCAACACTTGATTCTTTCTTGATTTCTACCTTCATCGATTTCATCATCATGAAAAGCTCGGGATCGTTTTTCATCCCTTGCATACTATAGTTCATCACGAAGTTCTACTAACTTGGTGATGGTGACTAGAGAATTCTGTCAATCACTATCTTATCTGGAAGATTAACTCCCACTTGATTCAAGCGATTGTAGTACCCAGACAATCTGAGCACATGCTCACTAGTTGAGCGATTCTCCTCCATCTTTTAGCTATATAACTTGTTGGAGACTTCATATCTCTCAACTCGGGTATTTGCTTGAAATATTAACTTCAACTCCTGGAACATCTCATATGGTCCATGACGTTCAAAACGTCTTTGAAGTCCCGATTCTAAGCCGTTTAAGCATGGTGCACTAAACTATCAAGTAGTCATCATATTGAGCTAGCCAAACGTTCATAACGTCTGCATCTGCTCCTGCAATAGGTCTCACCTAGCGGTGCATCAAGGACATAATTCTTCTGTGCAGCTAATGAGGATAAACCTCAGATCACGATCCAATCCGCATCATTGCTACTAACATCTTTCAACACAATTTTCTCTAGGAACATATCAAAATAAACACAGAGCAACAACGCGAGCTATTGATCTACAACATAATTTGCAAAATACTACCAGGACTAAGTTCATGATAAATTTAAGTTCAATTAATCATATTACTTAAGAACTCCCACTTAGATAGACATCCCTCTAATCCTCTAAGTGATTCGTGATCCAAATCAACTAAACCATGTCCGATCATCACGTGAGATGGAGTAGATTCATTGGTGAACATCACTATGTTGATCATATCTACTATATGATTCACGCTCGACCTTTCGGTCTCCGTGTTCCGAGGCCATATCTGTATATGCTTGGCTCGTCAAGTATAACCTGAAGTATTCCGCGTGTGCAACTGTTTTGCACCCGTTGTATTTGAACGTAGAGCCTATCACACCCGATCATCACGTGGTGTCTCAGCACGAAGAACTTTCGCAACGGTGCATACTCATGGAGAACACTTCTTGATAATTAGTGAGAGATCATCTTATAATGCTACCGTCAATCAAACTAAGCAAAATAAGATGTATAAAAGATAAACATCATGCAATCAAAATATGTGACATGATATGGCCATCATCATCTTGCGCCTTTGATCTCCATCTCCAAAGTACCTGTCATGATCTCTATCGTCACCGGCATGACACCATGATCTCCATCATCTTGATCTATATCAATGTGTCGTCACATGGTCGTCTCGCCAACTATTGCTCTTGCAACTATTGCTATCGCATAGCGATAAAGTAAAGCAATATTACGCTTGCATCTTATGCAATAAAGAGACAACCATTAAGGCTTCTGCCAGTTGCCGATAACTTCAACAAAACATTATCATCTCATACAAAAACTTATATCTCATCACGTCTTGACCATATCACATCACAACATGCCCTGCAAAAACAAGTTAGACGTCCTCTACTTTGTTGTTGCAAGTTTTACGTGGCTGCTACGGGCTTAAGCAAGAACCAATCTTACCTACGCATCAAAACCACAACGATAGTTTGTCAAGTTGGTGCTGTTTTAACCTTCGCAAGGACCGGGCGTAGCCACACTCGGTTCAACTAAAGTTGGAGAAACTGTCACCCGCTAGCCACCTTTGTGCAAAGCACATCGGGAGAACCGGTCTCGCGTAAGCGTACGCGTAATGTCGGTCCGGGCCGCTTCGTCCAACAATACCGCCGAACCAAAGTATGACATGCTGGTAAGCAGTATGACTTATATCGCCCACAACTCACTTGTGTTCTACTCGTGCATATAACATCAACACATAAAACCTAGGCTCTGATACCACTGTTGGGGAACGTAGTAATTTCAAAAATTCCTACGCACACGCAAGATCATGGTGATGCATAGCAACGAGGGAGATTGTGATCTACGTACCCTTGTAGACCGACAGAAGCGTTGGTTGATGTAGTCGTACGTCTTCACGGCCCGACCGATCAAGCACCGAAACTACGGCACCTCCAGTTTTAGCACACGTTCAGCTCGATGACGATCCCCGGACTCCGATCCAGCAAAGTGTCGGGGAAGAGTTCCGTCAGCACGACGGCGTGGTGACGATCTTGATGTACTACTGTCGCAGGGCTTCGCCTAAGCACCGCTACAATATTATCGAGGACTATGGTGGCAGGGGGCGCCGCACACGGCTAAGAATATAATCACGTGGATCAACTTGTGTCTGGGGTGCCCCTGCCTCCGTATATAAAGGCTCAAGTGGCGCGGCCTAAGAGGGCGCGCCAGGAGGAGTCCTACTCCCTGGGAGTAGGATTCCCCCCCAATCCTAGTTGGAATAGGATTCGCGGAGGGGGGAAAAGAGAGAGGCCGGCCCCCTCTCCTTGTCCTATTCGGACCAAGGGAGGGGAGGGGCGCGCGCCCATGTAGGGCTGCCTCTTCTCTTTTCCACTAAGGCCCATCATAGGCCCATTAGCTCCCGGGGGGTTCCGGTAACCTCCCGGTACTCCGGTAAAATCCCGATTTCACCCGGAACACTTCCGATATCCAAACATAGGCTTCCAATATATCAATCTTTATGTCTCGACCATTTCGAGACTCCTCGTCATGTCCGTGATCACATCCGGGACTCCGAACAACCTTCGGTACATAAAAATGCATAAACTCATAATATAACTGTCATCGTAACCTTAAGCGTGCGGACCCTACGGGTTCGAGAACAATGTAGACATGACCGAGACACGTCTCCGGTCAATAACCAATAGCGGGACCTGGATGCCCATATTGGCTCCTACATATTCTACGAAGATCTTTATCGGTCAGACCGCATAACAACATACGTTGTTCCCTTTGTCATCGGTATGTTACTTGCCCGAGATTCGATCGTCGGTATCTCAATACCTAGTTCAATCTCGTTACCGGCAAGTCTCTTTACTCGTCAATACATCATCTCGCAACTAACTCATTAGTTGCAATGCTTGCAAGGCTTATGTGATGTGCATTACCGAGAGGGCCCAGAGATACCTCTCCGACAATCGGAGTGACAAATCCTAATCTCGAAATACGCCAACCCAACATGTACCTTTGGATACACCTGTAGAGCTCCTTTATAATCACCCAGTTACGTTGTGACGTTTGGTAGCACACAAAGTGTTCCTCCGGCAAACGGGAGTTGCATAATCTCATAGTCATAGGAACATGTATAAGTCATGAAGAAAGCAATAGCAACATACTAAACGATCGTGCTAAGCTAATGGAATGGGTCATGTCAATCAGATCATTCATTAATGATGTGATCCCGTTAATCAAATAACAACTCATATCATGGTTAGGAAACTAACCATCTTTGATTAATGAGCTAGTCAAGTAGAGGCATACTAGTGACACTCTGTTTGTCTATGTATTCACACATGTATTATGTTTCCGGTTAATACAATTCTAGCATGAATAATAAACATTTATCATGATATAAGGAAATAAATAATAACTTTATTATTGCCTCTAGGCATATCTTCAAGTAAATATACTCAACATCTACTCAAATCATCTGTGAAGTAAGAACATAACACTACACGCCTCAGCACTCATTGGACTGCACACATCAAAATGTATTACTTCCAACAAGTTGCTTTCTAGTTCCATTTTACTGAAAACGAGGCTTTCAGTCATCTTGCCCATGTGGTATGATTTGCATGTCTCAAGTGATTCAAAATCAAGTGAGTCCAAACGGTCCATTTGCATGGAGTTTCTTCATGCATATACACCAATAGACATGGTTCGCATGTCTCAAACCTTTCAAAACAAGTGAGCCCAAAGATCCATCAACATGGAGCTTCTTCATGCGTTTTATACCGATATGACTTACGTGGCAGTGCCACAAGTAGGTGGTACTATCATTACTATCTTTTGGCATGAACATGTGTATCACTACGATCGAGATTCAATAAACCATTCATTTCAGGTGTAAGACCATTGAAGGTATTATTCAAATAAACAGAGTAACCATTATTCTCTTTAAATGAATAACCGTATTGCAATAGACATAATCCAATCATGTCTATGCTCAACGCAAACACCAATCTCGATGGTAGAGGGAGCGTACGATATTTGATCAACCTTGGAAATACTTCCAACACATATCGTCATCTCACCTTTAGCTAGTGTCCGTTTATTCCGTAGCTTTTATTTCGAGTTACTAACACTTAGCAACCGAACCGGTATCTAATACCCTGGTGCTACTAGGAGTACTAGTAAAGTACACATTAACATAATACATCCAATATACTTCTATCGACCTTGCCAGCCTTCTTATCTACCAAGTATCTAGGGTAATTCTGCTCCAGTGGCTGTTCCCTTTACTACAGAAGCACTTAGTCTCGGGTTTGGGTTCAACCTTGGGTTTCTTCACTAGAGCAGCAACTGATTTGCCGTTTCATGAAGCATCCCTTTTTGCCCTTTCCCTCCTTGAAACTAGTGGTTTCACAAACCATCAACAATTGATGCTCCTTCTTGATTTCTACTTTTGTGGTGTCAAACATCGCGAATATCTCAAGGATCATCATATATGTCCCCGATACATTATAGTTCATCACGAAGCTCTAGCAGCTTGGTGGTAATGACTTCGGAGAACCATCACTATTTCATCTGGAAGATCAACTCCCACTCGATTCAAGCGATTGTTGTACTCAGACAATCTGAGCACAAGTTCAACAATTGAGCTTTTCTCCCTTAGTTTGCAGGCTAAGAAAATCGTCGGAGGTCTTATACCTCTTGACGTGGGCACGAGCCTGAAATCCCAATTTCAGCCCTCGAAACATCTCATATGTTTCGCGACGTTTCAAAACGTCTTCGGTGCCTCAATTCTAAACCATTTAGCATTACGCACTGAACTATCATGTAGTCATCAAAACGTGTATGTCAGATGTTCGCAACATCCACAGACGACGTTCGAGGTTCAGCACACTGAGCAGTGCATTAAGGACATAAGCCTTCTATGAAGCAATGAGGACAAACCTCAGTTTACGAACCTAGTCCGCATAATTACTACTATCAACTTTCAACTAAATCTTCTCTAGGAACATATCTAAACAGTAGAATAGAAACGTGAGCCACGACATAATTTGCGAAGACCTTTTGACTATGTTCAGGATAATTAAGTTCATCTTATGAACTCCCACTCAGATAGACATCCCTCTAGTCATCTAAGTGATTACATGATCCGAGTCAACTAGGCCGTGTCCGATCATCATGTGAGACGGACTAGTCATCATCGGTGAACATCTTCATGTTGATCGTATCTACCATATGACTCATGCTCGACCTTTCGGTCTCTTGTGTTCCGAGGCCATGTCTGTACATGCTAGGCTCATCAAGTCAACCTAAGTGTTTCGCATCTGTTCCGAGGCCATGTCTGTACATACTAGGCTCGTCAACACCCGTTGTATTCGAACGTAAGAATCTATCACACCCGATCATCACGTGGTGCTTCGAAACGACGAACTTTTGCAACGGTGCACAGTTAGGGGGAACACTTTCTTGAAATTTTAATGAGGGATCATCTTATTTACTACCGTCGTTCTAAGCAAACAAGATGCATAAACATGATAAACATCACATGCAATCAAATAGTGACATGATATGGCCATCATCACTTTGATCCTCTTGATCTCCATCTTCGGGGCTCCATGATCATCATCGTCACCGGCATGACACCATGATCTCCATCATCATGATCTCTATCATCGTGTCTTCATGAAGTTGTCTCGTCAACTATTACTTCTACTACTACAGCTAACGGTTAGCAATAAAGTAAAGTAATTACATGACGTTTATGTTGACACGCAGGTCATAAATAAATTAAGACAACTCCTATGGCTCCTGCCGGTTGTCATACTCATCGACATGCAAGTCGTGATTCCTATTACAAGAACATGATCAATCTCATACATCACATATATCATTCATCACATCCTTTTGGCCATATCACATCACATAGCATACCCTGCAAAAACAAGTTAGACGTCCTCTAATTGTTGTTTGCATGTTTTACGTGGCTGCTATGGGTTTCTAGCAAGAACGTTTCTTACCTACGCAAAAACCACAACGTGATATGCCAATTGCTATTTACCCTTCATAAGGACCCTTTTCATCGAATCCGATCCGTCTAAAGTGGGAGAGACAGACACCCGCTAGCCACCTTATGCAACTAGTGCATGTCAGTCGGTGGAACCAGTCTCACGTAAGAGTACGTGTAAGGTCGGTCCGGGCCGCTTCATCCCACAATGCCGCCGAATCAAGATTGGACTAGTAACAGTAAGCATATTGAACAAAATCAACGCCCACAACTACTTTGTGTTCTACTCATGCATAGAAACTACGCATAGACCTAGCTCATGATGCCACTGATGGGGAACGTAGCATAAATTCAAAATTTTCCTACGTGTCACCAAGATCTATCTATGGAGTCATCTAGCAACGAGGGAGGAGTGGATCTACATACCCTTGTAGATCACGCGCGGAAGCGTTCAAGAGAACGGGGTTGATGGAGTCGTACTCGTCGTGATCCAAATCACCGATGATCCTAGCGCCGAACGGACGGCACCTCCGTGTTCAACACACGTACGGAGCAGCGACGTCTCCTCCTTCTTGATCCAGCAAGGGGGGAGGAGAGGTTGATGGAGATCCAGCAGCACGACGGCGTGGTGGTGGAAGTAGCGGGATTCCAACAGGGCTTCACCAAGCGTTGCGGGAGGAGGGAGATGTGTCACGGGAGGGAGAGGGAGGCGCCAGGGCTTAGGTATGGCTGCTCTCCCTTCCCCCCCACTATATATAGGGCCAAGGGAGAGGGGGGCGCAGCCTTGGCCCTTCCTCCAAGGAAGGGTGCGGCCAGGGAGGAGTCCATCCTCCCCAAGGCACCTAGGAGGTGCCTTCCCCCTTTAGGACTCTTCCTTTCCCTTATCTCTTGGCGCATGGGCCTCTTGGGGCTGGTGCCCTTGGCCCATATAGGTCAAGGCGCACACCCCTACAGCCCATGTGGCCCCCCCGGGGCAGGTGGACCCCCTTGGTGGACCCCCAGACCCCTTTCGGCACTCCCGGTACAATACCGATAATGCGCGAAACTTTTCCGGCGACCAAAACAAGACTTCCCATATATAAATCTTTACCTCCGGACCATTCTGGAACTCCTCGTGACGTCCGGGATCTCATCTAGGACTCCGAACAACTTTCGGGTTACCGCATACTAATATCTCTATAACCCTAGTGTCACCGAACCTTAAGTGTGTAGACCCTACGGGTTCGGGAACCATGCAGACATGACCGAGACGTTCTCCGGTCAATAACCAACAGCGGGATCTGGATACCCATGTTGATTCCCACATGTTCCATGATGATCTCATCGGATGAACCACGATGTCGAGGATTCGATCAATCCCGTATACAATTCCCTTTGTCTAGCGGTACGATACTTGCCCGAGATTCGATCGTCGGTATCCCGATACCTTGTTCAATCTCGTTACCGACAAGTCTCTTTACTCGTTCCGTAACACATCATCCCGTGATCAACTCCTTGATCACATTGTGCACATTATGATGATGTCCTACCGAGTGGGCCCAGAGATACCTCTCCGTCACACGGAGTGACAAATCCTAGTCTCGATTCGTGCCAACCCAACAGACACTTTCGGAGATACCTGTAGTGTACCTTTATAGCCACCCAGTTACGTTGTGACGTTTGGCACACCCAAAACACTCCTACGGTATCCGGGAGTTGCACAATCTCAGGGTCTAAGGAAATGACACTTGACATTAGAAAAGCTTTAGCATACGAACTACACTATCTTTGTGCTAGGCTTATGATTGGGTCTTGTCCATCACATCATTCTCCTAATGATGTGATCCCGTTATCAACGACATCCAATGTCCATGGTCAGGAAACCGTAACCATCTATTGATCAACGAGCTAGTCAACTAGAGGCTTACTAGGGACATGTTGTTGTCTATGTATCCACACATGTATCTGAGTTTCCTATCAATACAATTCTAGCATGGATAATAAACGATTATCATGAACAAGGAAATATAATAATAATCAATTTATTATTGCCTCTAGGGCATATTTCCAACACTCTTCCCAAATATCGAGCAGGAAGGGAGCCAACAATAGCGGGCCAATTTGAAGGGGGACAGCAAGTACAAGCTATCCTGACAAAAGCGGTCTTCGCCTGTGAAAGGCTCTGGTGGTGACGCCGTCTTGGGCTCCACGATGACCTCCGTCTTCCAGTCCATGGTCTTGGTCTTGTTGCACCGAAATGCCAACCTTTGCATGATGCATCGGTACTCCGCGGCTGCGCTTGCCTCCTTTGCACCAAAGAGGAAACAAGGACGCCGCACGCGCTGGCGTCCGCCTGGCGCTCGCCTGGTGTCGATCGTCATGACTCACGTCATGAGAGCCTCGTGAGGTTCGCCTCGCCTTGATATCTCCGCCCCTCGCGAGCCTGTCTGACTAGGCCGCTCGGGAGGAGGTCTTGCGTCGTCCGCCTCGCGAGGCTTGGACCCTCGCGAGGGTCTTGGATGCATTGTTGGTGAAGATGGGCCGTGCGGCCTGCTGGCTCCGCCACGCCGCAGGCCGCAGGCAGGCAAGTCTGGGGAACCCCGTTCCCAGAATGTCGACAGTAGCCCCCGGGCCCAAGGTGCGCGCGAGCTTGGCTTCATGGTGAAGCCAAGGGTCAAGTTCGGAGCATCGCGGTCCCCAAAAGCTTGTGGCCTCGGTCGATGCGTGGCGGTTGATTGGACGTGGGCGTCTACGCTTCCCCACGCTGCCTTGACGACTGCACGACTTGACAAATCCCTGCGGCATGCAAGGGAAACCATCATTACCTGCGATCGTGGGAGACGCCGGTTGGCCTTCTCTTGCTATAAATGGGGAGGGGGCAGAGCCCCCGTTGCCCATCTCTTCCTTGCTTGCTCACTTCTTCTTTGATTCATTGCTTGCAGTGCCTCCGATGGCACCACGAAGGAAGTTCTCTACCGAGAAGGGGAAGGCCCCTCACGAGGTCCCCGGTTCCCCGGCGCCCAAGCGCGGTCGCGGCCGTCCGCGCAAGCACGCTGCGACCCCCGCCGTGGCCCACTGTCGAGGCGGCGGCGCGGCATGCGGAGGGGACCGTCCAAACCATGGCGGTCCAGCTGACGATGGGAGGCGCGCGATGGTGGCGCGGCCTCCCCGCCCGTGCTTCCATTCAGCGGAGGTGTTGCCGCAATTCATTGTCTGGTCGGACAACCTGGCCGGCAACTGGCTCCAGCTTCCGCGCTTCCTTGTCGATGAACTGCCGGCCCCTGGTCCAGGCGGCCTCTGGTTGCAGGCGGATGGTTGTTGCAGCAAGGCCTCCTGGGTCACGGTCGAGACTTCCGCCGCGGGCAACATAGCCTTGGCCGCGGCTGGCAGACGTTTGCCCGCACGCGCGGCCTGGGCAGGCGGTGCACACTCCACTTCAAGTATGACGGTGGGTCGACCCTCTATGTGAGGGTGTTCGGGGAAGATGGCCGCCGCGTCGGGTGCTGCCCCGAGACGAACGGCGGTGAGGAGGTGCTTGGCCTTGGTGACGGTCGCGACGAGGATGAGGGAGAGCCTGCCCTCGGCGGCGACCGTGTCTCTTCCAGCTACGGTGGCTCTTCCTCCAGTGAAAGCTCCAGCAGCGGTGGCTACGACCAGCCGCCGTGCCGCCGCGCCCGCTTCGAAGGAGGCAGCGGGTCATCTCGTCGCCGCACCTCCATGAAGCGCGAGGAGGGGTCTGGCTAGGCTCAGGGCGTCGCTGAGGGCCTGCCTCCACGGATTGCTGAAACGCCACTTTGTTTAGCTTTTTCCTTTTTTTCCTGAATCAGAAAATGAAACCAGTATGGGCCCAGAGGGGCGTGTATCGAACTGTGGTTCTTGGTTAATGCAACGTGCGTGTTATTCCCATGCCGTGTTGTTATTTTGTGCAAATATAACCTAACCTGGCGCGTTTGGGACGCCGTTTCCTTCACGAGATGACTGCGTTTGCTCAGAAACTGCAAAAAATTGTTAGGGGTGCGCTAGAGGATTTGTCATTCACTCGAACCTTGACTTGGCGCTTTGCATCGCGATACCCGAGAGGAACGGATTAGGAGAGATGTGCCAGCTTCCAGGCTCGAATGAGGGTGACTCGCAAGAAGGCAGAGAGAAGAAAAATGCTCATGAGGGCACCTGCCTAGCCCCCTTGCGAGGTATGCGAGAGAGAGATCATGAGCAAACCAGAGCCGAAAAACGCGGTAAAAGGCGAAGGAACCAAATCAGCAAGGAACGCCAAAGGCAAACTTTGGTTAAGGAGAAATGAGCCAACTGCGGAAAGCAAATGAAAAGCCGCGTCCAGCACCTAATGTAGTCATCAAGTCTTCTCACCAGCGCGGAGCTAAGTGATGTCCACTAGGCGTGGGAGGGAGCCCCAGGGCCTGAGGTTGGCGCTCCTGAGACTCCGGGGCGTGTACATCCCCAACTCATTATTACGTGAGAGTGTCACGGGCGGCGATTCTTCACAGGCACCGGGACTTCTTCATAGGCTCTAGGCCTTCCTTCACAGGCTCTGGGCCTTTCTTCACGGGCTCTAGGGCCTTGCTTCACAGGCACTGGGCCTTCCTTCATGGGTAGAACTTCCGGAGGTGCTGGATGTTCGAGGTGTTTTGGATAGGTGTCCCCTCTTGCGTCTCCAGGCGGACGGCGCCAGGCCTGGAGACGTGGACGACCCTGAATGGGCCCTCCCACATGGGTGAGAGCTTGTGCAACCCTTCCCTGGAGAGGACCTGCCTCAGGACCAGGTCACCCGTCTTGAGCATCCTGGAGCGAATGTTGCGGCAGTGGTAACGCCGCAGCGCTTGCTGGTACCTTGCCGCCCTTAATGCAGCTTCGTGACGATGTTCCTCCCCCATCACGAGACCCATCCCCCGCATGGCATCCTGCTGCGTTTCGTCGAACGCCAGGACCCGCGCGGAGCGATGCTTGACCTCGTGAGGGAGGACTGCTTCAGCTTAGTAGACGAGTAAGAACGGAGTCTCGCCCGTTGGCTTGGTAGTGGTGGTGCGGATGGACCATAGCACGGACTGGAGCTCGTCGTGCCAGCCCCTGTCGCAGGCCTCCAGCTTCTTCTTGAAGGTCCTGGTCTTGAGGCCCCTCAGGACCTCAGCGTTGGCGCGCTCAGCCTGACCATTGCTCCTGGGGTGGGCCACCGAAGCGTAGAAGATCTGCGTTCCAAGGTTAGCACAGTAGGTTTTAAAGTGGTTACTAGTAAACTGCGAGGCGTTATCTGTGATGATGCAGTTGGGGACCCTGAAGCGGCTCAAGAGGCCCTTGATGAACTTGACAGCAGAGCCGGCTGGGATGGTCCGGACGGCTTCCACTTACGCCCACTTGGTGAACTTGTCGAAGGCGACTCAGAGATAAGGTAGCCCCCTGGCACTCGTGGGAACGGGCCTAGGATGTCTAGCCCCCAGACCGCAAAAGGCCACGTGAGCGGGATGGTTTGGAGGCCCTGAGCAGGCTGATGGATTTGCTTGGCGTGGAATTGGCAAGCTTCGCAGGACTTCACCAGCTTGGCTGCATCGTTGAGTGATGTGGGCCAATAGAATTCGCTGCGGAAGGCCTTGCCGACGAGGGTCCGTGATGATGAGTGATGTCCACAGTCCCCGCCGTGTATGTCAATCAGCAGCTCCCTCCCTTGATCGCTGGAGATGCAGTGTAGCGTGACATTGTTCGGCCGTTTCCTGTACAACTCGCCGTCTTGAATGCAGTATGCCATGGCTTGTCGGGCCACGCGCTCCATGTCTTCTTCCTTCTCCGGCAGTGTCCCGTGCATCAGGTACTCCTTGAACCCCTTGGTCCAGCACTCCTCCTGGGGCTCGAGCGCCAAGAGTAGCTGAGCTCCTGAGGTTGGGCCGCAAGCTGGGGCTCCCATGGCCGGGGGCTGTGGGAGCTCCTCCCGAGACTGAGTCATTCTTGAAAGAGGTGGCGTAGCTGACGTCTTGAAGAGCCGCTCTTCGAAGACACCGGGATCTTGCGGTTTCCACTTGGATGCTCTCTTGGCGATGTCGTTGGCTTCCTTGTTGGTGCCGCGGGGCACGTGCTGCAGCTCCAAGCCTACGAACTGCTTTTCCATTTTGTGCACCTCTGCAAGGTAGGCCTCCATGTGCTCGTCCTTTGGCTCGTACACTTTGTTGGAGAAGTTGACGAGGAGCTGCGAGTCGCCCTTGATGGTAAGGCGCCTCACCCCCATAGCCGCCACAGCCTTTAGGCTGGCTATGAGGCCTTCGTATTCTGTGATATTGTTGGAGACCTTCTCGCCATGCTGGAAGTAGATTTGCACGGCATAGTAAAGCTTGTCCTGAGTGGGCGAGATGAGCACTGCTCCAGCCCCTGTGCCCTGGTGCGCAAAGGCACCATCAAAATACATGACCCAGCTGTTTGGCGCCACACTTCCTGGGGAGGTGGACCGGTCTTCTCCTTCCTCAAGAGCCGAGGCATCTGTCCATTCTACCACAAAAATCGGCGAGCGAGGCTCCCTTGATGACCCTGGTGGTGCTGAACTCTAGCTGGAATGCTTGCAGCTCGATGTTCCATTCAGCGACCCTTCCGGCTGAGTTTGGGCTCCTGAGTACCCTCTCCAATGGGTAAGACGAGATGACCTTGATGGGGTGCCCCTAGAAGTAGTGTCACAGCTTGCGCGAGGCCACCAAAAGTGCGAGCAGGAGCTTTTGCGGCATGGCGTAGAGTGCCCTTGCGTCCCGCAATACGATGCTGACGAAGTACACCGGGTGCTCGGCGAGGGCTGGCACACCGATGAGGCTCGGGTCTTGCGGAGATTGTGGCGTATCCTGAGGTGGAGGGTTTCCTGAGACTTGGCCATCCTTAGGAGTTTCCGCGATGTTGCCCTGCCGAGCTTGATCTTCCGCCGCTGATGGCCCCGGTGTGCCTTCCTGACCCTGCGCTGCATCAGCTCTGGCTTGGTGCGGCACACCCTTGTCTTTGCGCTCCTCCCAAACCGCCACCAGCGCCGCGTTGGCGGAATACAGGGTGGCGGTGAGGTAGAGTACTAGAGGCTCGAGAGGCCGTGGCGCCACCATCACCGGGGGGCTGGTGAGGTATTTCTTGAGGTCTTGGAAGGCCCGGTCGGCCTCCGGGGTCCACTCAAAGGGGCCTTTCTTCTTCATGAGCTTAAAGAAGGGTAAGGCGCGCTCGCCTAGCTTCGAGATGAAACGCCCTAACGCGGTCACCCGTCCTGCCAGCTTTTGCATCTCCTTGAGGGTCTGTGGCGGGCTCATGTCTTTGATGGCCTTGATCTTCTCCGGGTTCGCCTCGATCCCTCTGTGGGATGCGAGAAACCTTAGCAACTTGCCAGAGGGGACACCAGCATTACAAAAAAATACACTTCCGTGATGATACGTGTTTGTCACAGTAGGTCACATTTTTTTCATGCATGTACATCCATGACGATTTTATGACAGAATCAAGATAGTCATACCTGTGCTGTCGTAGAAGTGTTCCATGACATTACCAAAATTATCATCACGGAAGTGTCCACTTCCATGACGATAAATTGCGCGTCACAGAAGTGCTTTCATCAAGGGTGACCGACACATGGCATCCACCGTAATGGAATGCCGTTAAGCTATCGGGTCGGGTTTTGGATCCGATAACCCGTTAACAGCCCCGACCAATGGGGATTTTCCATGTGTAAAATCATCATTGGCCGGAGGAAACACGTGTTGTCTCACCGTTGGGACAGATGTCATCTGATCATTGGACCGAAGGCGCCTATGATACGGCGACACATGGCACGGCCCAACAGAGGCCCATTCCTGTGAAAAGGTCGGCCCGTTTGACTTGGTCAAAAGGTGGCGGGCCGGCCCACAGAAAGCCTGTTAACGGCATGTTCGCATATAGCCCATTTATAGCCCACTAACCCAGGGCCCGTTACGCCCTACCCGAATTAGGCCCAGTGAGGTCATTTTGGGTCGTGCAATATGATTCAGCCCGTTTTAACTTCCGGCCCATGGGTGGCCCATGACTTCTTTCGGACCATATGAGGACCTTTGTAACACTTGGCCCATTAACGGCCCGTGGTGAAACTGGCCCGTAATGAACAGTGTATCACTTTATACCCGTTAATGACCCGTTATTCGATTGGGCCGTTTCCAGCCCAAGTTATCTTTCGGCCTTCTCAGGGCCCATTGATTCTTGGGCTCATTTGCAGCATTCGGTTACATACGGCCCGTTACTATCATTTTCTGCTTATGGGCCAAATTCAGCCCGTCGTTACAGTCGGCCCGTTGCGGACCGTTAATACGTTGGGCCGTTTTCATGTCAAAAAACCTCGTTGGGCCATTTTAATAGAGTTATCAAATACGGCCTATTAACGGCCCGATATGATCCACGAATAGTACAGCCCATGATTGGCGAAATGATGATACGCCCCGTAGAAGGCCCATGGATCCTATGGCCCATATGAGGCCCATGGATAGTACAGACCGTAGAAGGCCCATGGATCGTACAGCCCGTAGAAAGCCCATGGACCCTCACTACAAAAAAAAGACACATCCGTGACATTTTGGGCCGAACGAATTTTTTTTCTGTCATACATATGACACTTCTATGACGATAATTGTGACAAAACCCGGTATCATCATCGATGTGGTGGGCTCCTACTTCTATGACAAAAAATCATGACAGAAAATGGGCTTTTCGTCCTGGGCGGGCCGGAGACGCAGCTGCATGACATTCTTTGGGCTTTCCATGACGGAAAAAACCATGGTAGAAGCGAGGGGGAGGAAAATTTCGGGGAGTTCCCGGTTACGGTGGGAGGTCGGGGGCCGAGCGATGCGCGTTTCTCTCATACACGTACGTGCGCCTGTGCGAGGCGTTGGCTCTAATTGAACCCGAGTGAGGCGTTGGGCTCTAACTGAACCCGAGCGATTGCACTGCAGGCTACGCGTTACTGAACCCGAGCGATCGATCGATGGCTGTTAACTGAACCCGATCGAGCGATTCCTTGGCTACTGCTACTAACTGAAGCCGATCGATGGGATGAACAGTGAGCGTTGCGGGGGGTTTGGATGAACAGTGAGCGGTGGCGTTGCCTCTGGATGAACAGGACCCCGTGGTGTGGTGGAGGGCTGGATGAACAGTAGACGGTGGAGGGGTGCCCGTGGAGGGGTGGATGAACAGGACACCGTGGTGTGGAGGGTAGGATGAACAGTAGACGGTGGAGGGGTGCCCGTGGAGGGGTGGTTGAACAGGACCCCGTGGTGTGGAAGGCTGGATGAACAGTAGAAGGTGGAGGGGTGGTTGAACAGTAGCCGGTGGATTAGCGCGCGGTGGAGGCTAGATGAACAGGAGCCCGTGGAGGCTGGAGGAGGTCGACGGTGGATGAACAGTAGCTCGTGGAGGCTGGAGGGGGTCGACGGTGGAGATGAACAGTATCCCGTGGAGTCCCGTTTTGTGGTACGCCACACCCCTCCCGATGAACAGGACCCCCGTTTCGATCATAGCGCTCCAACACAAGTTCATTTCATCCGTTTGCGGTACGCCACACCCCTCCCGATCAACAAGACCCCCATTTCGACCGTAGGATGTCCGTTTCCTCCGTTTTACGGTACGCCACACCCCTCCCGATCAACAGGACCCCCATTTCGACCGTAGGAGGTCCGTTTCCTCCGTTGTGCGGTACGTCAGGCCTCGTTTCCATCGCCTCTTCCGTCCAAGCCCTCCCGATGAACACGACCATGCATTCCGTTGCCTCCCCATGAACACGATGACGACGATGTTTCTCCGTTCCGACCCAGCCATGTACACGAGCCCTCGCCATACGTATGTGTGAGTAGGCGTTCGAGACCCCGCCCGTATGTACGCATATGTGGCCGTATTTTCTTTCTTGCACCCTGGCCGCCTCTACTACGACACGTGCGCGCCTCTACATCCACCAGTATATATGTATGTACACGTTCGCGACCAGAATGGCAACGCTACGTACGCTTCGACCAGGTGGGTCCCGACTGTCAGGCACTTCCTTGCGTGCAAAGATGTAGCTGGTGGGTCCCAGCAGTCAGGGGGCGAAATACGGTGGCCCGTCCAGTGGGTTCCCGCTGTCAGGTGGAGGAATAATTATTTTGCACGTAATAAGGAGGCACTTCCTAGCTGCGGCCGTGGACCCAGCTGTCAGCCTCTCCACGTAAAGTCCATGTCCGATGGAAGTCGTTCCTTGACCACGTTGACCATGCCACGCCGAGAGCACCTGGGCGGTGGACGACGGCGAGGCCTAGGAAGGGGATGACGGGGAGCCGGGGAACCCGCGGCAGCGGAAGCCCGCGCGCGTGCGAAGAGGAGTACGAGGGTTCACTGGTTCGGCTGCGGTGTGAGGCTGCCGTCACCGCAAGGTCTGGCCAGTGGTGGGAATAGTAGGGGTGGTGAGGCCTCCGCGGTAGCACAACCGGCCACGGGAGGCAGGAGCATGCGGCACGACCGGCACTGCTTTGGGCGGCTGGAGCAAGAAGACCAGAGGTTGAAGAAGAACTACAACCGTTGGATGGACATCGTACGGTCACTGGAGCTAGAATCGTTCATATTGACTAAGTTGAAAAAGCCCTTCGTCCCCGTCAACTTAGTGGGCCCACAAGTCAGCCTCCCACCAAGGTGGGTCCTAGCTAGCCGGGGGAGTATTCATCTTTTTGTGCGTAATAAGGAGGCACTTCCAGTGGGTCTGAGCTGACAGCGGGGGGAATATTTTTTTCGCGAAATACGGTGGCCCGTCCGATGGGTCCCAGCAGTCAGGGGGAAATGATTTTTTCGCAAAATATTGGTGGCCCATCTGGTGGGTCCCTGCTATCAGGTGGAGGAATAATTATTTTCCGCGCAATAAGGAGGCACTTCCTTGTGGCTGTCGCGGACCCAGCTGTCAGCCTCTCCACGTACAGTATTCTTCCGATGGAATTCGGTCGTTAACCACATTGACCACGGCGCGCCGACAGCACCACGGCGGTGGACGACGGCGAGGCCTAGGAAGGGGACGTCGCGGAGCCGGGGAAGACGCGGCAGTGGATGCCCACGCGGAGAGGAGTACGAGGGTTCACTAGTTCGGCTACGCTGCCGTCGCCGCAGAATAACAGGGGGTGTGGGTGAGTGGAGTGGAGGGATGGCCTGGCCAGCGGTGGGAGTAGTATGGGGCGGTGAGGCCTCCGCGGCAGCACAGCCGGCCATGGGAGGCAGGAGCAGGCGGCACGACCGGCGCTGGTTTGGGCGGCTGGAGCAAGAAGACCAGAGGTTGAAGAAGCACTACGGCCGTTGGATGGACATCGTATGATCAGTCGAGCTAGAATCATGCATATTGACTAAGTTGACAAAGCCCTTCGTCCCCGTCAACTTAGTAGGCCCACTATACTGGGTCCCAGCTAGCAGGGGGAGTATTCATTTTTTGTGTGTAATAAGGAGGCACTTCCTTGCGTGCGAAGATATAGCTGGTGGGTCCGAGCTGTCAGCGGAGGTAACATTTTTTCGCGAAATACAGAGGCCGTTTCGATGGGTCCCAGATGTCAGGTGGAGGAAATCATTATTTTGCATGTAATAAGGAGGCATTTCCTTGCGTGCGGCCGTGGACCCAGCTATGAGCCTCTCCACATACAGTCCACTTCAGATGCATGTCGGTCATTGACCACGCTGACCACGCCACGCCGAGAGCACCAGGGCAGTGGACGATGGCGAGGCCTAGGAAGGGAACGACACGGAGGCAGGGAAGACTCGGCCGTTGTTTTTGTTTCCCACGCGGAGGGGAGTACGACTGTATGAGGGTTTACTGGTTCGTCTGCCGTCGCCGGAGAATAACAGCAGGTGTGGGTGAGTAGAGGGATGGCTAGGCCAGCGATGGGAGTATGGTGGGGCGGTGAGGCCTGTGCGGCAGCACAGCCGGCCGCGGGGAGGAGGGAGCAGGCAGTCCCGCCGACGCTTGTTTGAGCGGCTGGAGCAGGAAGAGCAGAGATTGAAGAAGCACGACGGTCGTTGGATGGACATCCAACAGTATACAGGCCATCTGTGGAAAGACTCAAATCTGTGGAAACAGCATACAACCCATCTGCCATTATTTCAAATAATTTACAGCCCATTTGCTAATTCTTACGGGGTTTTTTGGAGCCCATATTCTTTATGTTAGCATTACAGCCCATATTGTGGCCACCGTTAAAAAATTATACAAAATTTTGCATATGTCGGTGCGGTCTGAACTGTTTTTAATCCCGAAATTTCGAGTCACATTCAGACTGATTTTAAAAATAAATGTATATCAATATAAAATCCAATAAATTGTCCACGCATAAAAATCAATGCAATTTAAAATCTCAAAATGAAAAAAAAGATATTTGAAAATAATTGCCGGTTTGATGTGTTTTTAAAATGTACAGCCCATTTCTCATTACTGATAGGCCACTCTCCTCATCTTGAAAGATTTGCAGCCCAACAGGCGAGATAAAGCGACTTACTTGACAAATCACAAAAAAACTGGGCTAGCCATTTTCAGAAAGAAAAAAAACTACTGGGCTGGTCTGTGGTAAACATAAAAGAAAAGGCTGTCTAGACAGGCCAGAGTGTCCCGCACAGCCCAGTTGACACCCTGCTTCCGTCTCAAAAACAAATTAGATAAATGCCACTCCAATTATGGTGATTCATAAAAATGCCACTGCAATTTCCAAACTTTGAAAAATGCCACTGCAACTTTTGCAAACTTTGAAAAACGCCGCTGCAGTTTGCAAACTTTGAAAAACGCCACTCAGACTTCGAAAAATGCCACTAGAAATGGCATGAAATGGCATTTTTCAAAGTTTGGAAATTGTAGTGGCATTTCTCGGATACACCAGATTTGGAGTGGCATTTATCAAATTAACCCAAAACAAAAATAACTGGGCGAGCTGCTGGGTCCCTGGTGTCAGCCGCTCGTTGTGCAATTCTCTCGTTTATTGACTACGTTGACAATGGCATGGGACCCAGATGTTAGAAATCCACTT
Source organism: Triticum urartu (assembly GCF_003073215.2). Taxonomy (NCBI): domain Eukaryota; kingdom Viridiplantae; phylum Streptophyta; class Magnoliopsida; order Poales; family Poaceae; genus Triticum; species Triticum urartu. Next base: position 166,326,540 of record NC_053027.1, on the reverse strand, counting down.
GGAGGAGCCATTTTTTATTAGCTTGAAATAAGGAGGCACTTTCTTGCGTACTGCCATGACCTTGGCGGGTCCCTCCTGTCATCCTCTCCACGTACAATCATCTCCTGATTGTGTACGCGTCAACTTGCTAGGCCCACAAGTTAGCCTCTAAACCGTGGAGGACAAATACAACCCATTTAAAAAATAACAACCCATTCCATACGTTCAAACGGAAAGTTCAACATTCAGAGCAAAGTAACAGGTCTGATCCACATATAGAGTACTGAACTTCCACGTTGACAACCATCATAGCCAAGTGAACTATCTACTCCCACTAACACTCTAGTAGCGTACAAGTACTAACTTACTCTTAGCTAACTAGATGATGCCGGCCGCCATCTGCTGTCCATGCTAAACGCTGGCACCGGCGTCCTCCGCCTCGCCTCGGACTTACCAGAGGTGCGATAGGGCGCGTTGCTCGCGCGCGTTGGCCCTTTCCATGCGGGCGTGGTCCACCGAAGCTTCGGCTTCCAAGCGGGAAACCCACTTGACGAGCTGGTAGTAAAAATCGGCGTCACGAACGCGTGCGTGCCCGACAGCCTCCAGGGCTATTTGCCAGGCGCCGGCCTCCACGTAGTCGGCCCAGTTGCGGGCACTCTGCTCGCAACGCAGAGCATCGGTGCGCTGCTGCTCCATGTCCCACTGGCGGCGCAAATCAGCGAGATGCTGCTCCTCCGCCATGCGGTCGCGCTCCAACAACTCCTCGATCTCCGCATTGCCATCTAAAGACAGATAGAATGCCTCCACCCTCCGTATGCCTTCCGGTGAAAACCCGAACACTAGTTCCGGCAGTGACCGCCTCTGGCATCGCCTACCGCGGACGGGCGGGGGCATGGCGGACGTGGCGAGCGACGTCGGGTCGGTGGGGGCTTATGAGGATATGGCGAGTTGGGTCACGGTGGCACCTGAGAAGGCCGGGAAACAGTACTTATAGGCGGAAGGTAGTGCGACGGTCATTGGAATTCAATGCATAATGGCTTAGCGCGCTAGCTTCCCGTGGAAAACTAGAGAAACTGGAATTATGACTGTGCCGTCCCGTCCCGTCTGGGTCGCACGCCGGCATGGCGGTCAAACGAGTGCACTCGAATCATCTCCCTCCTTGTCAATAATGATTCCACGGATTTAAAGCGTATCTTTTTTTGCATCAGTTAGTTGCCTTAATTACGGCGGGCTGCATGCAGACACTCAGAATCGCTCGTAGGCAGTATGCGAAGCAGCATGCAGCCACTTAAATTGCTGGAATTAATTAGGCTTAAACTTCTGCATGCCGAGGGCACGCATGCAGCCACTTAAATCGCTAGAATTTATTAGGCTTAAACTTCTGCATGCCGTTAATTATTGCCATGCCTTGGTCTTGCTGCTTTGCTCACGGGACTAATAAACCTGGACGGAGGGAGTACCTTGGTTGGTGAGAGGTTTGAATTAAGCCCTGCAAACCGGAAAGGAGGTACTAGTACATGCGTGATCCGCTATTTATTCGTGTAGGATCGAGTAGGTCGTTTCTTGAATTGAGCCCTGCAAACCGGAAAGGAGGTAGTACGTGTGTGATCCGCTATTTATCCGTGTAGGATCGATAGTGTAGCTTGTCAGTTTCTTCAGAGGTAGGCATTTTTATCCGTGTAGGATCGATAGTGTAGTTTGTCAGTTTCTTCATAGGTAGGCATTTTTATTCAAAAAAACTGCCACTTCGCATCTTGCGTCGCAAATAAAACTGCTAGGAGCACATTTGTAGGCTAGCTAGTGATCGATCAATAACTTGTACACACTGAGCGAACAGAAATAAGTAACTGTTAATGCATCTCAATGATTCACAGATCATATACAAATATGTAGCTACAAAAGCAAAGATCAACCACTTCGGATCTTGCGTCGCGACTAAAACTAACTAGTACGATTCCCATACATAAGATCAACATGTTAATGCATCTCAATGACTCACAGATCATATACAAATATGTAGCTCCAAAAGCAAAGATCTAGAAAAAAACATATGTTCTTCCTACTAACATGGATGCTTCTCTTGGCAAACATTCAATACAGACTGAAATACAAATTTGTTTGTGAAGTCTACAATTCCTCTTGCAAACATAAGTGGTTTCACCAACAGCTAGAACCATGAGAATGAACCAGACATGATGGAGGAACATCCACTGCAATATGATTTGGTCTTCTCTCGATCACATGGCAAGACTATTTTCGGAATACAAACTTTAACTTAGGCAAAATGATGCCCATTGTATAATCAGACCAAAGCAATGAAGCACCTAGTGTTGGCCAATAAATAGTACAGTACTACTTTTTTGCAGTCCATGAAGTGACTATCCAATCTTTCTGTGTCTATTTTCAAATGGCACTGCATGCAGTGACTATACTATTCTCTTGTGCAGTTCAACCAAAATTGCGTGCACTTTGTTGGTTTGCCAAATAGCAACAGGCAGAAATGTTTGTCTGCACAAATATCAAGCAGCTAGTAAACATATACCACACCTTGTATTTTCGGTTTAAACATGTCTCTTCCGCTTAGCATCTGTCATGTTCTGCACTGGAAAATCTGATACAGTTATGTTTTGCCCTAGACAATTTCATATTGAATTGATTTACTAGTTCAGAGCAAAAGTATAGTGTCTATTCTTCATCAGACCAAGGATATCCATGTTCGCAGTGATGGAAGAGGTGAAATTGATACAACCGAAATTGAGCATCCAATCATTGAATCCTGTCCTGCACCTCCAATGTAGGTCCACCCTGCCAATAAATTCACATGCAAACCACTAGTATTACTATCTAATGACAGTACAAAAAGAGTAGAAAGATAGTAGCAAACCATGTACCATCGTAATGAACAGCTCATAGTGTCACCAATTGGATATAAAGGTTGGGAAAAACATGCTCCTAATGTTGAACCAGTTGGACTTTTTGTGCGGTTCCACTAAAATCGAGCATCCCTGTTTGCATAGATATTGAAAGTGTGATTACTCTAATAGTGGCACTAGTTGAAGCATAGACTCACAAATATAAGCATTCCAATTTCTTAATGGGAAAAGGTAGCAAGACTGTTTCTAACCACCTGTTTGAAGGAATAAATAAAGCAACAACGGCTGATGTGAGGAAGGCATACATAGTTTTTTCTGGAAAAGTGAGCCATTCCTGACCTTTCCTCTTCTTTTAAGCAAATTTTGTGCAGTTCTACTAAAATAAAATGCCATCACCGCCTTGACAATTCAGTGACACTGTACAAAAGGAAATGACTTAACAATACATCATGATGTCAGGTATGTAGTCGGCAGGCATTAGAGACAAACATACAGACCTCCTCAAGAGAACAGCCGGAGGAGGAGGTGCCCACTCTTGACCTTTCCTCTTGTCTTCATAATTGTCTATGCAGTTTAACCAAAATAAAATGACATCAGCGCCTTGGCATTTTGGTGACACTGTACAAAAAAATTAACTTATCTCATGAAAGTGAGGTGTGTAATCTATAAGCATTAACAGTGCAAAAATCTGACGGGAGTAACAAGTTTCATCATTAGTATACTGGCTGTGCAACAGCATTAGAATGCCTTATAGCTGAAAAATCTTTAATACATCCACAATCAATAGCTAACCCTGAAATAATCCAGTGACATTAAATGGCATTGCTTAAATTTATGGGTGGCATTAGACTGAGAGCGGCATTAGTTAAATGTGGCATCACTTTAGCAGTAGCATTGCTTGACTTGACTGCTTGTGTTATACTAACAGCAAAAAAAGTGGCAATAAGAGCATGGGAGGCACCAGTACGATGTACCTCCACGGACGCAGAGTGGTGAGGGAGGTATGGTTGCCCAGAGCAACAAATATCCAGGCAGCATATGTGGATTATGATCCCATTTTTGTTCTCTTTAGCCACCTTTTTCCTATGCGAGGACAACAAACCGATCGACCTGGTCATTCTCTATTGCGTTGTCATGCCTTTCTACCCTTCTTCAACCAAGAGACACGAGACTCGTTCCTTAGCTACTGATTTTCCCCTTTTCAACCTAGATGCGGGTTCGATGCCTATTGTCTTGGATAGTACAGTCTCCCTTCCTTTCCTTATTCAACCCAGACATGGATTAGTCTGCATGAAGTAGGGTTTCCTTTAATAGTGCAAATTATGGTTTTCGTCTGCGTGGCCAGTAGAGTAGAGGATAGCAAATTGGGAAGATGGTGGAGTGGAAAAAGATCCACATGCAACGACGTAGCAGATGGGGCAATAGAACAAGGTTATGGCTCGAAAAGAGGTAGCATACCTGAGGGTTGGCGGGAAGTGGCTTCGCTCGTGGTCGTCGTCCTCCGCACACACTACGACAGCGAGCTTGGGGATGGAGGCCATCCCGCGCGGGCGCTAGGTCTAAGAGGACGGCCTTGTCATCAGTGCGTGACCTCGCTCGTCAATGACGAGTGCGTCAACGCTGCATGTCCTTTTCTTGCCCGGCGGATCTGTGACCACCGGTGAGGAGGGTGAGAGGGGCCGTCTTTTTTAGATCTGGAGAGAGGGTGGTAGTGTGAGAAGAAAGTGGGCAGCCCTTAGCAAGAAAGCGCTAAAGCTCCAGCCTATATATATCTTTTTTATACTACTAGTACTGGAGGTGGGTAGTGGTAGAGTAGTTTATATTTTCTCTGCGTACACTACCAGTTAGTCGTGCTTCAAAACTGATCGGCACGCCATTAAAAAAATAAAGGTCGATAACTAATGCGGCACCTCGGGCCAACACGGCCAGATCGCATTTTGCATGAGAAATTACACACCATGTTTCGTTGACATGTGGTCCCGTTCCAACATATCGGTGAGACGATGGCGAGTAGTAGGAGTATTTCCAAACGGACGTGTAGGCCGGGGCACCTCTTCGTGAACCGTGGCAAACTCGCAACCGTCCACTGACTCTTCGCCTTTCCCTCTCGATTTGGAACTGCTGTCGCACGCTCTTCCTCTCCCTCCTCCATTTTCCTTCAGCCCTTCACCCTTTCTTCTGCCATTGTTCGATCGTCTTCTCCATGGAGGGAACGGGCTGGAAACGACCTCGTTATTCTTGCCCCAATTTGAAAGATGACATGGTGGAGGAACTCATTGATCGGTGCGACGTCATCACCTCAGCTAGCATGGCAGGTTCGTTCCAGCCCATTCTCGACTCAACTAATAACATCATTGCAAGGAACCCAAGGGTCAAGGAGCGGTTTGATCTCCCCTATCTTCTTCGCCGTGACCCTGCTTGTTGGTGAGCGGACGACGAAGACCTCGCCTTGTGCAAGTTGATGCCGCTTGATAATGATACGTGTGATGTCAAGATGCCATCGCTTAAGGGTAAGTCCTAGGCTGGCGCAAATGGAGATTGGGTTGTTTATATTGGGTACAATTGCGAGTGGGAACTTGTGAATGTCCACACTCGTCAGCGGATTCCACTTCCAAAAATCTTCGAGTGCCCTGAGGTTGAGCACACAGATGATCTATGTACGTTCAAATACGATCATGGTGATTGTCGTGTACTGAAGATAGCAATTTCTCGAGTTCCCAACCGCTCTTGGAATTACAAAAACTATGATGTTGTTGCTATCTTCGACAAGCTAGTTGCCGTCCTTCGTGGTTCGACTGGATGGATATTACTCAAAAATCAGTTTCTATACACGGATGTGTACTGTGATGCAATTGAATACAAGGATCTAGTGTTTGCTGCCACCTCTCGTGGCACTGTTTTTGCATGGGATCCTTGTTTTTCGGTACGTTTGTCTTCCACCGTAATTATAATTGTTTCATCCACATGCATGCGGGTTAGCAACTTTCCCTTTACTAATTAACCTTCTTCTTGTGTTTCCAAGGTCCTGTGGACATCCCACCACCTATACTTGAAGATTTTTATAACCAAGGGGGAGATGACGATGGTGATGATCACGAGCATGAGGACGAGCAGTGCCGATATACTCTGTGGCGCCTGGCAACTAATTCCGATGGAGCACCTCTTCTTGTGTGTATACAGCCCAGTGATGATGTTACTGCTAAGGAAGCAGGTGTAGTCTCCCATGGTCGCACTCTCCGGACCTATTCCAACACCTGTTGCATGGTATTCGGGATGGATACTAGTGTGCTAGCGCCAACTCCTTCTCCCTGGCACAGAATTGATAGTCTTGGAGAAAACTCGCTCTTTCTTGGACGAAACTATCCGATGATGGTGAAAGGCAATCCAACCGCTGTTGACACATTTATGAGAAGCAACTGAGTCTATACCTCGGACATTTGCGTGGTTCCCTACCCTGGTACTGATATAGTAGGCCGCTTCAGCCTGGATGATCAGTCCTGCGTTGGTCTCCAGATCGACAATGCATGGCCCGTCCCAGAGAATCACTTGTGGTTCAAAGCAAGTGTTTCCAATGCTGAGGAATGGTTGAGTTGAAGTTCATTTCATTGCTTGTTATTTGTTGTGTGGTGAAAGGTTTAGTATTTATAATGTATCCTCATTGTCGATGTGGGTTGATGATCTGTTGTTCTATGTAGTAAAATGATATGCCTGTGATAAACTTACTAAATTTATGAATGGCTTTCAAGTTGCTTCTCTGAGTGAGTGGTGCGACGAGGCAAAAAAATATTTTCCGAATACATAATTGTACGTGCATTGCAATAGGCTATCGGATGAGGCCAATCAACAATAGTAGTACACTATTTGTACTAGCTTCACATGCTTCGCGCGTCGGGCGGGTGTTTTTACTGTAGCCATATGTTAATGTGTTGGTTGTACGTAACCATCACCTCGAATCCTCAATACTAGTATACTATATAGTAGGAGTAAGTAGTAGGAGTAGTAGGGTGGCATGGGCCAGAACAAGCATTCACGTCCAGGAGTACGGCACACGCCACCACCACGACATCCATCTGACACCATATTATTTCTTGGAGTCCGTGCGAGAGCAATCTCTTCAACCTCGTCGTTTCTCTAACTTCAGCCATCGCGTGGTGGGCGAGGTGGGGGTTTTCCGATAGTCGGTTTCCTTAACTGCGGCCCCACTTGTAAGGCCAACTCCAACGCACGACCCCAAACGGACCTCCGTTTTGCATGAACTCCAATGATAATTTTGACTACTCCTGTAGTAAGTTGGATTAGTGCCTTCTCGATGCATTCATTGTTGATCTGCGGAGGCTCGATCTTGCCTGCTTCTTTCTTCTTTGAGTGTAAAGAAGTAGACGTTGCTTCCTCGCATCTAGTCTCATGTCTAGCATCTATTCTATACTAGCTAAAAGTGAATTAACATCTACTAAATTGCGCTCTGCCAATATATGGATGTACTCTTCTTCCCAATACAAAAACGTGCATCCATTCTACTCCCTCCGTTGCACAATACTACATGCCTTCTATTTGTCAAAATATATATGTATCTAGACATGTCTTAGTATATAGGTACATCCATTTTTGGACAAATGGAAGTCAAGTATTTTGGAACGGAGGGAGTACACAATAAAAAATTTAAGTTAGCACAACTAGTCTAATCCGAGAGCAGAACCGAAGATTTGGTCGGGTTCTTCCTCCTTTTGCCGACACGTGGGACATCCAGCATCCAGGTCATGTCATGAAAGAAAATAGAGTGGTAGTTGAAGCCACGAGATGTGCATCTTGGGTTAAACTGTAAATAGAATCTTACTACTCTTGAGTAACTCCAAAAGCGGCCACCGAAGATCTTTGTTGGATTTGTTTTTCATCACCAGCATGTCGAGGTGAAAGATGTGCAGGTTCAGTGGGTCCTCTTGCGTTTTCACTGACATGTGGGGCCGCATCTGAGCAAACAGACGATGGGCTCCGCGCGTCCGCTGGCTGGCTGAGAAGAGAGATAGAGGAGGGCTGAGCACGGACTACAGGAAATTTGTTCTACGTACCTCGATATAGGCTCGATATAGTGGGGTGGCATGGGCCATAACTAGCATTCACGTCTAGCAGTACGGCACACGCCACCCACACGAGTCCCATCCGGCACCAATTTTCTTGGAGTCCATGCTACAGCCATCTCTTCTCCCTCATGTCCTCTTTTCTCAGCCATCGCGCGGTGGGCGGGGTGGGGGTTTGCCGATAGTCAGTTTGCTCAACTGCGGTCCCACTTGTAAGTGAAAATGCAACACCGCACGCATTCCCGCTTGAGCGTCATGCCGGACCAACCGTGTGGGGGTGCGACGCGAACACGGCAGGCTTTTCCTTTTGAACTCGTAACTTGTAAAATTTGGTTTTGCTCCATGGCGCGACTGATAGATAGAAAATAACGATTTTTCCTAGAGTAATGAGAAGTTTGCTTCTGGCGCCGTTCATGCATGGAGTACGTACGAAAATTATGAAGTTGATGCGAAAGGTAAGATAATTATTGTAGTATCATATACTACTACATGGATTTGATGGAAGGATAAAAATACATACGGATCCATCAACGTTCAACGACATCCTCACGCCCTAGTGCGCTGGGTCACCAACCGACGTGTGAGGAGCAGCGGCTTTGGCGGCGAGCTCAACGTGCTTCTAAACAGTGTCGTCCAAGGTTGCCCTGCGCTCCAAGAAGGCCAGCGTCCTATCGTCCTCCTCTTGCATGTACTAGTCCTTGTGGACGATTTGCGCGTAGACGTGGGTGATTATGTCGATGGTGTCTTGCTGCGCCAGGCGCTACGCGGCGAGCGCGACCTCGAGGTGGACATTCTCCGGCGCGACGGCGGGCAGTCGCAGGGCCACCAGTGCGTCGAAGAGGTTGTTACCATAGTGGCCGTTGATGGTGGTGGGCATTGCAGAGCCTGGGCACGTTGGCTGGAGGCTTACATCAAAGTCGTCCGCAAGCTTCTTGACGACGGTGAACTTGTCGAGGAAACTGACGAGGACCTCGTCGAACAAGGATGCGAAGCTGTCGTCCAAGCAGCCCCTCGCCCTGGCGGCCTCAAGTAATACTACCTGCCGGGCCGCAGGCCAGCGTCATGGACCATCTGGCACAGCCGGCTGATGCTCACGCTCATCGCCTCCATGGGTCTAGCGTAGCTTCTAGTCAACTGATCTTGCGATTCGAGTGATCACTCAGCCCTTGGTTAGCGTGCGTAGGTGCGTAGGATTTCGTACTACTCCTCGGCCCTCTACTGCACCTGCCTTTGGCTGTATGTAGGTGGGCCAGCCACCCCCCGGGGCCACGTGTCATTCACCCAAAGGCAGTTGTTGTAAGTCAATGAAGCTGCGTCCCCCTCTGTGCCGGTGCAGTATAGTCATCTCACTGGACCTCTAGTTGGGGCCAAACGTGAGAAGTTTGATGTTTACTGGTTTATTGGTCCCCTTTGCATTTTGCGCCAAGTCTTGACCTTTGATTTAACTAATAAAATGTTAATGCATGTAAACAAAAATGTTGTGTAAGTCACCTTACAAAAACCAAATAATCCCAAAATACTTAGGCACGGTGCATTAACTCCCTCCTTGTTTCTTATTTCGTGACATATCAACCAATGAGAGATGTGGGTCGTGCATGCTTTCAATGACTTGAGACTAGTACCAAACATGACATGCAGTGTTTAGTTCATTGCATGTAATCCTATTACAGTACTCTAGTTAGCAAAAAAACATTAAGTTCTCTTGCCGATAGGAATAAAACACCATGTATTTATTTACAGAGGGAGTAGTACATTTTTGGTGACATGCATTACTAGATATTGCTAGTCAATACTAAAATCCAGATGGACGTGGAAGTACTCCTAAATCCAGACGGTGGTGCTACTAGTACTAGTAGTAGTACTACCAATGTAGTAGTAGGAGTACTAGTACTGTACTACCCGTTGGTCAAATTATTACGTGCTGCTCCTCACAGTGAAGTGACAAGACCCTGCGGCGGAGATGACACCTGAGTATAGGCACCATGTTCGGCATATACCATAGTTAGCCTCACCATCTGCAGTGACTATCATCATGGCTGTAGAGCTAGCCTGCTTACAACTAGCCCTGTTCGACATAATTTCCCGTGCGTAGATGCCCGTGCATTGCACGGAACACCAAGATTGGGGGTGGACGGCTCCGGCAGCGGCCATCGCGCCAGATTTTTCCACGGCCTTCTACTCCTAGATGTGGTGGGGAGGAGATGAGGCTGATTGTGAGAGACAAGGAGTTGTTTGTAAACAGGGAACAAGTGCGGGCATCTTTTTGCAAAAATGGAGAAGCTTGGTTTGTATGCGTCAGATCTAGATCTGACGGCTATTGGTGAAAGATGGGAGGCACAACATCATCACCAACTTAGGACCTATTTGATTCGCAGGATTTTGAAAACGCAGTTATAGGACACGGCAATATTACAAGTTTCAAACTGATATTACAAATGTTAGGAGTAATGCTGCACCTACGAAGAGGGAATTACTAGGTAGTTTACGTAATAACTTTCGTTACTTTAGGTGGATGCAGCATTATCGTACAAACTAAAATCCACTGCCCTGACAAGTCACTAATGGGCAAATAAGTTTTCGAGTCTCTGGCCACTTGATGTTTCAAAAACAAATTCAGCTTCTGCGGAGACTTTGTCATTTAGGCTTAGACGCTTGCGGTGATCAGCACGCCATTCATTGTTGCGCCAGAGAATGCCAAACCTCATTACCTTGAGCACACTTGCCTCCAGAACAAAGAACCTGGCCAATTTAATCTCAGATGTGCTGCCTCGGTAGTCGATCAAATCAATTTCTGTAAGATGGAGATCAAGGCATTCGATGAGATTGTTATAGTGCAGCACATTTTTCACTTTCGGGTCTTTTTTTATCTGCAAAAGAAGAGAACATATTAGAGCAGCTGGCTGCATAAGATTGCCATGTCATCAAGAGGTACCAATATCATTCGCTCATACGTTGGGGTTGGTTGGCTAGTGATATTTTTTCACTCTCTCTCTCTCTGTTTCCTCTCATTTAACTAGGAGCACGTGAAGAGCTTGGGCATTTGTTGCCTTCCACTATGTGGCCGATGCCATATTTTGCAAAAGTATGCCACATAATACGCATCGATGTCAAATCAGAAGATTTTGGGACTGCTCTCGCGATGTGAGAGAGTTGGCAGCGCTGTGCACACAGACCCACATGTATAAACAAATCAATCAAACCAACTACACCAGCCTCTCACTCTCCCAAACAAGTGTTTTTTATTGCCTCGGTCCTCTCTCTCTCCCACGCAGTGTTTTTCATTGCGTGAGTTAATTTGGCACCGGAGCAAAGTAGGTGATCCAGATTGGGACACCAGGTGAGCAATGGAGGGGCATCGATGCCAAATGCATCACAAGTGAATTTGGCACATGTTTTGGCCTACATAGCCCACTTTTGTAATACTACCTCGTATTTAGTATAAAATTTTGACCATAGATTTACCTAAGAAAATGCCAATGCATGTCACTAAAAATTACACCATTTGAAATTATGTTCAAATACGAATCCAACGATATAGTTCTTAGTGACATGCATTAACATTTTGTCAGTTAAATCTATGGTCAAATTTTGATACTACAAAATTGGAAGAGTAAACCAGGACGGAGGTAGTACTTGCTCTTAGGGTAACCATAAGTTACTTTCCACTATGACTAGCCTAGGCTACTATAGTAGTACAGCATAAAAACGATGCAGGTGATCACGTGAGAAAAAAATACTAAAAACATTTCTTTCGGTGCAGTGCATAGATGCAGTTTTGAACACTACACTTGTCATCGTAATTTGGGAAAATTACGAAAAAATTGAGCTATGTTGTGATTACCGTTTACTTACAGGAAAGAAGTTTCACCTCGATGAGTAGCTTCTCCGTGCACGGAAAGCATGTAAGGAATCCAACAACTTGATCCAGATTGGGGCCGATAGATTTTAGTGCTAAGATCTTCACTGTGTGCATGGACTGGGTCAAGATTGTGGGAATAATTTTCTGGAAGACGGTCGTAAATACATCAAGAAGAAATTAAAAAAATGTGAATTTCAAGAAGACGGAGAAGAAGATGAGTGCTGTACCTGAACGATTACGGATCCAATAAAGAGTTCCGAGAATTTGGCAGATGAGCACACCAACGCTGTCAATTTTGGCACGTCAATGACCCTGATTTTTGTTGGACCTTCTAGATCCGATACAAGCAATCTCTCAAGGAAAGGCGCATTCTCAATTACCATAACATGGAACAGATGGAGTGATCTCTTCCCATTTGATGTCTTGTTGCTGGGCCAGCAAGACACATAAATCCATCAAAGATTCGTCGAGGCGAGGTGGAGGCTAACGAACCCGTGGATCTGCTCAAGTCGAAGGTACTCAAGCGCAGTACAGCTGCGGAGCAGGTGCTCCATAGCCTTCTTCGAGATGACAACGTCGAAGAGGTCGATCTGCTTGAGTTGAGGGAGAAGAAGAGCGGGCGCGACATTAATCTGGGGAAGATAGCAGGAGCTGAAGCTGGCGCGGCGCAGCGTTGGCATGAGGCGGAGCGCGAACAGCGGCAGAGAGCGACATCGTCCAGCTTCAAAGCTGAGCTCCTCGAGCTGATCTAGGGCGGGGGATAAGAACCACTCGTCGAACTTGGGTTAAACCTTGCAGTTGGTACTAAACATGCGGATGTCAAGGCGTTTGGCTGGCCCAGGGTGCGATGAAAGGATCTTGGAGACTGCGGCCATGCGTTTGCAATCCCTGTCGCAGAGGTAGCTGTCGACGGTGAGGTTGAGGGGGACGCAGCGCCAGAGGGGGGGCGCCACCGCCAGGAGAGCAGGGTGGTCCGCACGACAGATTTGGTGGGGAGGAGGCTGATGATGACGAGCAGCGTGTCGTCGGGGAGGCTGCTGATGAAGTCCAGGCTCGCCAGATGCGGTTTTGGCTCGAGCCGCCTCCGCTTGTTGGCCGCCTCGCCGTCCATCTCAACCGGCGGCGACGCCGGTGTACACGTGTGCTGGTGTGTGTTGTGTGCTGGGTGCGCGAGTGCGTCCTTCTGTGCATGCCGCCGCGCAGTGGTGAATTGTGCGTGAGTGCGTCCTTCCCGCGCAAGAAGTTTGTCCTCAATGCGCCCTCAATTTACTAGCGTGCGGGGTGCTACCCCGAGTGGTTTCAACTTTGTTTACTTCACCGTGTGTCAGATGGGCCTCTAGTTTACTTATTTTCACCCACTGCCACATGGGCCAGCACACGAAGATACAGAACACGAGCTGACAAGGCAACATGTGGATTGGTTGACCGGTCAACTAAACAATATATGGAGCTATACGCTGACAGTGAGCGTATAATCCATCGGTATAGAGAGTTCGAGTGAGAGCGGAGGCCCGTGAGAGATAGCAGAGAGAGAGAGAGAGAGAAAGAGCTACTCCCTCCATTCGATAATGTAGTTCCAATATTTTTTAAGTCAAACTTTTGAAACTTTGACCAAGTTTACAAAGAAATTACTTATATCTACAATACCAAAGATAAATGATAGTATGAAGTAAGTACATGTTGTGATGAATCTAATGATCGTTCCGGATGTAAATGTTTTTCTCCACATATACCTGGTCAAACTTTTCCGAGGTTTGACTTTTCAAAACATCCATATGCTTATGGATGTGACAGAGTCCCTAACAAGAGAGAGAGAGAGGGAGAGTGAAAAAAGTGTGTGTGCGTGTGTGAAAGAGACATGGACAACACATGATAAAAGTAGAGAAAAAGCATACATGTCTTATGCAAACATATCACACATGCATCTTCGACAACGAGGTTAGGTGAGGAGATAGTGTGTGGTTGTTTGGAACCGAGAGAGCAAGACCCCTAGCACGTGGCCAAGAGGGGTCTGACAAACAAGGGAGAGAGGTCGAGAGAGACGTACGGAGAAAATGCAGACATAGGGAGGAGAGACTGTATTTTTGTCATAGAGAGATCCCCTGGAGATTGTGATGGGACTACATGGGTGGGAGATCGAGTGACAAGGTGTGTGCGCGATAGAAGATGCCCCGAGAGATATCGAGATAGACGTATGGATGGAAGGAGACAATACATGTGTTCCTGATGGCAAGTAAGAGATAATCATACTTAGGATCGAGGGGGGGAGTGCTTGCGCCTATGATGGATTGAGGGATTATGGTACTTAGGGGGGTGCTGTCACATGGAGAGAGAACAAGGGCGGAGAGTGTTGGATGGGTCTATATGTATAGCGCGAGTGAGACATGTGTATGTGTGAACCAGGGAGATATAAGGCCAGTTTGGCTTGCGTCCTGAGCATCTTTTGCCTGGCCTGGGGTTGTGGCTGGATTTCATGCACGCTTGTTTGGTTGCTACCCTGTGAAAAAGAAAGCCCGCCTGGCCTGGGTTCCCTTGCACTATAATTAGCCTGGCTGAACTCCAGACACTGCAAGTAGCCTGGCCCAGGTGACCAATTTCGAACGCCTGGCCGTGCCTGGTCGTGTGGCCACGAGGCTAACAGCAACATGGATGGATATTAGCATTAAATAATTGATGCATGGATTGATTGATGGGACGTTGATGCTTTGCCTGGCCCAGGCATGAACCAAACGCTTCAGCACCACACAAGCCTGGTCAGGCAGAAATATTTTACATCTCACGTCCACACCAGGCAGTACCGGCCATCAAGGCATGAGGGTCAGGTCACGAACCAAACTGGCCAATAAAGTTTGAGAGAGATTGAGGAGCCCCGATAAGGCTGAGTGGTGCGTCAGATAGCTGAGAGGGGGAAAGAGATATTCCATCCGCTCGATAATGCAGTGCATGTAAATTTTTTAGAAGTCAAACTTTGGAAACTTTGATCAGGTTTACGCAAATGTTATTTATATCTACAATACCAAAGATACATCATACAAAACTACATCTCATGGTGAATCTAATGGTATATGTTTGCCGTACTAGATGTAATTCTTTTTCTCCACGTACATGGTCAAACTTTGTGATGTTTGACTTTTCAATAAATCTGTATGCTATGGACCGAGGAGAGTGCCTTAGTCGAGACAGATCAAGTGCGTGTGAAGGATAATGAGTAAGTGTGCAAAAAGAGTATGCGTGTGAAAGAGAAAGTGACAACAAATGATAAATTAGAAAGAGAGAGTGTTTTTTCGTTTCTTATGCGAACATATCACGCATGCATCTCCGAGATGGAAAAGCGAGGCGAGGAGATACACGACGATAGCTAGTGTGTGATTGTTTGCAACGGAGAGAGACGCCCCTGTAGCACATGTCCAATACAGGTGTGGCCAACAAGGAACAAAGGTCGAGAGGGACACATGGATGGCATGGACGCATGGGGAGGGAGAGAGGGTGTGTTTGTGATAGAGAGATCCCGTTGAGATCATGAGGGGACTATATGGGTGGGAGATCGAGGGAGTGCGTGCGCGATAGAAAGATGCCCCGAGAGAAATCGAGATAGACCATGCACATGTTTGTGATGGAGACTAAGATTAGCTAGTCATATACATATAGGGGGGACTGCGTGTGCCTACAATTGAGTGAGAGACCATCATACTTGGCTAGCTGGGCATGAGATTGTGTGTGTGTGTGTGCGTGCGAGATGGGGAGAGAACGAGGTGGAGATATAGAGTTTTAGATGGGCCTATCGAGTGCGAGTGAGATATGCATGTGTATGTGTGACCCAGGTGGATGGAGAGTTTGAGAGAGGGGGGAAGAGCTCCGCGACGACATAGTGGTGCGTGAGAGTTACAGGCAAAGAGCCAAGGAATCTGTGTGCGTACGATGAGTGCACCCAAGATATCTAGCTTGGACTAGCTAGAGTATCATACATAGTGTGCGAGAGAGACCTATAGATGGTGTATATATACATGTGAACTAGAAAGACCCCCCCCCCCACACACACACACACACAAAGAGAGAGAGAGAGATGGAGAGAAAGGGAGAGGGACCAACAATGTTTTTGTGTCAGATGCGTGCGACAGAATTGAAGATTGTCGGCGAGAGAGAGAGAGAACAGGAGTCCGGGAGAGGGAGAGGTCGTGTTTTATGCATCAAAGACTGATATAAACCATGTTTCGATATAAACTTGCATTCAAATATTTAAATTGGAGAACATGTTGTCTGCAATCCACACATGAACGGATATATGCGTATATCAAACAAGTTCATTAATTTGACTTTCAACATGTTCATGGAGTACTATAATACTGTACAACATGCTACTCGATTGAGGTGTTCAATTTTGGATTTAGTTCACTATTTTGACCTATTGAACGAGCTATTTCATTGAATCGAGATATTTCATTTTGGGTTTGATTCACGTTTTTGAGTGGGTCAACTATTTTTCATATAGTAAATCGCTAGCAACGAGCATGTAAAAACACATTACTCCTGAGCATCATCTCTCCATCTAAAAAAGAAGTGGCAAGCTAATATTTCAAAGTTTGATCCGAATCAACTTGGTAAGGTAGACGTGGATGCTCGTTCTCCCAAAATTTGAACGAACCGTTAAACATCCTCTCTGCTCGATGGAATTCGCCCGAGCAAATAAATGGGAGACACGAAATTACCGTCCTATGTGGGACACGCATCAATTGGCCCATTGTACATCGAGGGTAGGTTCGTAACTTCATCCAAGCGCGCCTTCTCCTCGGCCGAAATGACATGTGCCGAATAATTCATAAACCATGGTCAGCAAAACACGCTCTCCTCGCCCGAAATAGCTCGTGCCCACTATTTCAAAACATGCTCTCCTCGCCCGAAATCGCTCGCGCCCACTATAGTTCAAAACACGCCCTCCTCGCCCGAAATTGCTCCCGCCCACTATTTGGGGAGAAGCAAAGTTACTCTACTATCCCCGACCCTCAGTACACAGACCCAAGCCGAGAAGCCTATAGGCAAGGGTAGAACTGTAACTCCCCCTCACATTTCAGACAAATGCGTCCATAAGACATGGTTCCACTCCCCTCCCAATTCCCCCCCCCCCCCCCCCCCCCCCCCCCCCCGCCCGCACCCATTCATACCTCGTGGGCACCAAATCACCTTCTCCCCGGGAAGCTCCCTTCTCCTGAGCCGTGAAACCTCAGCCCCACCTCCATGGCGCCCCCCACCGCACCATTTTCACAGCCGCCCTCCTCCCTAATACCGGAGACGTTGTCCATTTGCCGTCGTGCACTGGGCCGTGTGCCTCTTACTCCGTGCTGCTGGTGCTGCCTCGACGACGGCCGCGTGAACCGTACCGGAGCCGATTCACCCCCGCCGTTGTTCACGGCGCCGGAGCGGCTCCAACTTCGGATCCGTCCAGAGTCCTGGCGCTGCTTCGGCGTAGCCATCGACCGTCACGACATCGCACTTTCCCTGCCGTCAGTCGCCACCGCAACCGCGCCGGCCTCACCGACTCGGCAGCTGGACCTGCCTACTTCACCATGCCGCCAGGTAGGTCGCACCCTCATCTCAAATCACTTTATTTAGGCGTCAGTTGTCTGAATTTTTATTCTAGGTCAATCAATTTGCAATGGGAAGCAGCACCCCTCGAGGCGGCGGAGCTCCTAGGCTGCCGGTTGGCTGGTGTCTAACGTAAGGGTGCGGTGCCGCAAGTTCGACGCGGAAGCAACGCTTAGATGGCTATCTTTTAGAGTTGCGTGGGTTGAAGGTACTGCTGCCGCCGGATCTGGATGACGGGGAGTCTTTGTGGATTGGCCCGGGGGCGGCGCAACCACGGCAGTGCAGTGGGGCGGGGAGCGGGGTTTTGGCCGGGGCCACGGATGGCGGAGGCAGGCTGCTCTGCTGTTGGTCACTGGCTCTTCGGGGAAGATTCCGAACAGTGTCAGCTGGGAGGCACAAGACGGCCAGCCATCCGGCGTAGATCGGACAGTACCAAAATAAAATAAAATCATGTGAACCCAATTTAGTCTTCAGTCAACAGACGTGTGACCACTCTCGTACCTTGCTGTTGATCTCTTAGTGTATTTCTTCATATCAAAGAGATATGTCGTTCTTAACATTATGCGTTATCTGCATCTTCAGACACACCGTCTTCCGACTCACCGCAGCTGCTCCAACAAGGGAAGCATACACCAGAAGGGATCTATAGTCCCCACTCAACAGTTCCCTGCATCAAATGCGCGTGCCTGACATGCACAGCCACAACAACTGTAGGGCCATCGACAAGTCAGCACATGATGCTCACTCCTATGGATGGCAGCCCGATAGGTTGTACCCTCATCTTACTTGTGTGCAACATTTATGGCTTTGTTATTCATCTAAGCATGGAAAATAGATCATCACATTTCACTGTATATTCATGCTGATCTCTTACGGGTCTTGTTCAGGAGTTAACGTTGTTCCATAGTTCAGCTAAGATACTTGTTCTTTAGGTAACACTGTTCCATAGTTATCATCCATCAGCCAATGCTATCCCACAGGCTGGTGATTATAGTATTATACCACTTCTAGTATTTCCTATGTTGTTCTTTAATACTTTTGTGTGCCATCTAGTTAATCTCGAGTACAAACGATACATATTCTGTAGCTTTCATCTGTGTTCTCCCTTTAGTTTATGAGACATGTTGCTGCTAGTTAACCCCAGTCCTACTATTTATGTCGTCTCCTACATGCACTCATTACATAAATCTAACTACTAATTGTCTTCCATGCATGTCAGATATAATTGCACACACTGATATATCCACAAGAACCTCACGGAGCAATGTAAAGGCCAATAAACTTGATGTCAATGATACCCAATATGATGGAACATGTAAAGGCAGTTCTTCAGAAGACTTGCAGAAAGATGATGAATCCTCTTCCCCCACAAGGTCCTTGCTCTAACTTGGCCTGTGATATGGGTACAACATGCATATAATGTCCTGAAGTGTATCTACTCAGTTGCAATGCCATGTGCTTAGCATGCTGATCATGCATGTAAATATGTCATGCCTTCCTGTTTTACATTCCGCTAGCATACAGTTTTACATTCAACTAGTGTTTTTTTGTTGTGTTGTCCTGTCGTATCCCTAGCTCCTACACCATACTCCCTCCGTCCGGATTACATGTTGCCGAAATGGATTAAAAAGGATGTATCTAGAACTGAAATACGCCTAGACCCATCCATTTTTTCTGGATGGAGGGAATACATGTCAATATGTCATGCCTTTCTATTCTTCAGTACCTATTCCATCTCTCTGCTGCTGCATGTTTTATAATTAAAGCACCATTCTTCTATACAAGGCATGCAAGGGGAAGACGACTATGTTAGAATCTGAAGGGTTACAAACAAGGCCTTTGCAAAAGATCCAAACGCCAGGAGATAATAAACCAACTCCAGTTTTTATAGATACTACTCCAGCATAGAGAAACCCAACTCCTACTGATAATAAGTAGATTCCAGTGGCCAAAGAACTAGTCCGGTCCAGTCCAGCAAAAATATGTCAACTCAATTCTAAGAAGCGTGTGCGTATCCTTGCATCATGAAATTTTATAGCATGCTGATCATATTTTCTACATGTTTCTTACCCATCTCTCTTTTAGAAAATAAGCTTAACAGATAGAAGATTTTCTGCAACAGTATCGTTTATGAGGAAAGATTCTTGCAGGAATTCTCTGTGCTCCAATATGTAAGTACCTGTTGTATATCACTATATTTTTACATCAGCATGTATTTTGTTAATCGGCGTGAATCCAAGCTTTATCTGATCTAAATTTAGTTGTAGCAAAATGTATGATTAAAGGCCACAATGTTGATTTTTGCAAGGAAAACTGCCTGGTAGTTTTGCATCCTGAGCTGCATGAGTGTACTATCTCATTTCAGTGGGTTTGAATACTTTGGTTCTGCAGTGGATTTTTCAGTGTTTTTTTACTGTGTTGTCCTGTTGTATCCCTAGCTCTTACATCATACTCCCTCCGTCCGGATTAAATGTCGCAGAAATGGATAAAACTAGAGGTATCTAGAACTGAAATACGCCTAGACCCATCCATTTATTTCCGGATGGAGTGAATACATGTCAATATGTCATGCCTTTCTATTCTTTAGTACCTATTCCATCTCTGATGTAGCATGTTTTATAACTAAATCACCATTCTTCTATATAAGGCATGCAAGGGGAAGACGGCTATGTTAGAATCTGAAGGGTTACAAACCAGGTCTTTGCAAAAGATCCAAACGCCAGGAGATAATAAACCAACTCCATTTTTCATAGATACTGCTCCAGCACAGAGAAACCCAACTCCCATTGATAATAAGCAGATTCCAGTGGCCAAAGAACTAGTCCGCTCCAGTCCAGCAAAAGAATGTCAACTCCATTCTAAGAAGCGTGTGCGTATCCTCGCATCATGAAATTTTATAGCATTCTGATTATATTTTCTACATGTTTCTTACCCGTCTCTCTTTTAGAAAATAAGGTTAAACGATACAAAACTTCCTCCATTGGGATCGTATTCGAGGAAAATATCTTGCGGGAATTCTCTGTGCTCCAATGCTGATGTAAGTACCTGTTGTATATCACTATATTTTTACATCAGCATGTATTTTGTTAATTGGCGTGAATCTAACCTTTATCTGATCTAAAATTAGTTGTAGCAAAATGTTAAAGGCGCCAATGTTGATTTTTGTAAGGAAAACTGCCTGGTAGTTTTGTGTACTGAGCTGCATGAATGTGTTATCTCATATCATGCACATTACTGAATTGTAGTGCTTCTCTGGTTGCACATTCATTCATTGTGTCAATGTTGCTTTCGTATTACCTTACCTGGCTCATGATAGCTGTGCCATATTGTGTTAATTTGGTGTATGCTAGTTGCCCAAACGTTCGTTGTGTCAATGTTGCTTTCCTATTATCTGACTTGGCCAATGATAGCAATGCTAGTGTGTTAATTTTGTGCAGGCTGCTGAAGATAAGAAGACAAACTCTGAAAACAGCAAGACAACCCCATTATTTCTTTCCAGTAAATCTAGGCCAGGTAATATGGCAATAACTCATGATTAATCTGTTTGGTTCCCGTCCTAATTTACGTTATGATGCAGTGGTTAAGACACTCTCCACTATCAATAATACAAGCCTACCAAAATCGCCATCTGAATCTGTTCAGTATCCTCTGTCTCGAATGCAACGGAATAAATCTATGTTTGTGAACCAATTAATGGCTGACGCAATAATGGAAATGGTGGATGAATCAGAGGTGCAGAGTCGTGCGACACAACAACTGATCAATGTTTTCAGAGACAGTGTGGCAAAGCAGCAAGAACTTGCCCACATGCTTATGGGCATCATCTGTGCTGAGGTTGCAGATTGTGACGTTGTAGATGGTTAGGTTCTGTTCATTTATTTGCACTGGCATCAATCTTTGATTGCCCAGTGGATGTAATTTCCTGTAATATATTCTGGATGTGCAACGTTATTCCCTGTATGCCGTATCTTTGCTCGTCGTAATGGGCTCAAATTATCTAATTTGGCCTAAAGACATGAATGAACTTTAGTGGGCCCATTGAGTTAATGGGCCGTTACTAGGCCGAAAGTTAATGGTCGGCCCTCTTACCTCCCGGGTCGTTAACAGGCCGACATCGAAGCGGGAAATAGGTGGCCCCAATTTATTTCATGGGCCGTTAACAGGCCGTTACTAAGTTTGGGCTACATATGGCCCAACTATACTATAGGCCTTTAGCAGGCCGAAAGAGACAGCGGGCTTGTATTGGACCATGAAGAGCATGGGCCGCTAAAGAGGCTAAAAGTCAGGTCGTATTGTAAACGGCCCAACTGTGTTGTGGGCCTTTAGCAGGCCGAAAGAGAAACTGGGCTGGTATTGGACCATGAAGGGCATGGGCCATTAAGAGGGCAAAACTAAGGTCCGACTACAAATGGCCCAACTCATTTATGGTCCATTAACAGGCCGAAAGGCACATAGGGCCGGGAATTGGCCCAACACTTAAATGGGTCGCTAAAAGGCCAAAACTCAGGTCCGACTACAATTGGCCCAACTGATTTATGGGCCGTCAACAGGCTGAAAGTGACACCGGGCCAGAAATTGGCCCAACACTTAAATGGGCCACTAAAAGGCCGAAACCCAGGTCCGACTACAAATGGCCCATCAGATTTATGGGCCATCAACAGACCGAAAGACACACCAGGCCGGAAATTAGCCCAACATTTAAATGGGTCGCTAAAAGGCCGAAAGATGTACATCCTGAAAATTGGCCCATCCATTAAATGGGCCGTTAACAGGCCGAAATCTCATCGGGCCGATATTGAGCCCAAGTATATAGCGGGCTGTTAACGGGCTCGAACTGACGATGGGCTGCAATGGTGTCAAATCTTTAACTGGCCGAATTGGCACATCTCGTATGGGCCGTGGGCTTAAATGGACCTGACACAGGTAGGCCTTATATGGGCCGGCCTGCTAATTTTTACTGGGCCGGCCTTTTTCACCGGAATGGGTCACTGTTGGGCTGTGCCATGTGTCGACATATCATAGGCGCCTATCTGACCCACTGACGAGATGACACATGTTTCGTCCGGCCAATAAGAATTTTACACGTGGAAATTTCCCATTGGTCGGGGCTGTTAACGGGTTATCGGATCCAAAACCCGGCCCGATAGCTTAACGGTGTTCCATTACAGTGGATGCCACGTCGGTCACCCTTGACGAAAGCACTTCTGTGACGCACGATTTATCGTCATGGAAGTGGACACTTCCGTGATGATAATTTTGGTAATGTCATGGAACACTTCTATGACAGCACAGGTATGACTATCTTGATTCTGTCATAAATTTGTCATGGATGTACATGCATGACAAAAAAAGCGACCTACTGTGACAAACACATATCATCACGGAAGTGTATTTTTTTTGTAGTGCCTAAGGCCCGTATAGAAGGCCGATGGATCCTACGGCCGGACGAAGGCCCATGGATCATACGGCCTATAGGAGGCCCATGGTTACAACAGTCTGTGTGTTGCCATGATTATTTTCGCCTAGTTACCAAAAATAGGCTATTGTGGCCACTATAAAAAATAGAAAAAGAACTGCAGTGACTACAAGCAAACAACTAAACAAGACAATAAGGAAATAAATAAGCAAGCAATTAACGCTAGCCTATTACCGCTATTACACATATTACATCCACTGGGCATCAAAGTTCGCCACCAGTGCAAACATAGGGAACAAAGCAGCACATTACATACACTGGCCGTCAAAATTGGCCACCAGTGCAAATAAACGCGGCAGCAAAACGAGAGCATAACTGAAACAACTTCAGAAGAGCTCAAGAAACATTATCATGGGTATCCACCATGCTGGCAATAAGCTTAGCAAGATGATTAGCTTTGTCCTGTTTGGCGCTTAATCCTCCAACGCTTGCTATTGCACCAGAAAGTATGCATCTGAATTACAGCACAGCACAGCTGATCGATGTCTTTCAGCTTGTAGTTGAGACTCAAGAAATCGAACTGATTCAGACAGTGAGTTTGAATAGCTTGTGCAAGCGGTAGTGGCCAGTAACTCGAACGCTAAACCAAGATAGGACTTTGGGGTTGTCTCGTTGTCTTCAAGATAGTCTTCCTTAGCTGTTTTATCAGCTTTGTTGGAGACCAACAAGGATGTGTCACTATCCTGAACCTTATCTGCATTACTTCATTTACCATTGCTTAATAAGGCACTCTTCCCCAATATTCTGTCAGCATTCTAAAAGAGGAAACAAGTAGACACATAACAATTTTAGCATGTACTAGTATATGAAACTCATTTCGGTGAACCAGTTCGTTAGTAAGGTGGACAGGATTAAACTACCAAGTCTTCTATTGCCAAGTACTAGTACATAATAAAAGCATCAAACAAACATATATCTATGTACTATGGTCACTGCATTGTCTTGCCAAATCAAAATAGAGACACGGTTCAAATCATATCAGTTCAAGACAAAGCAGCAGTGAAAGAATACAAAGCGTGGGAAACTAAATGGCACAACAAGATTTCATATGGGTACCACGGGTCTACATGTACAACAACACTATTGGTTCTGTTGTGATGCTAGTAATGTGCATGATATGAAAGTCAACTGTATTCACAATTGAAATTGAAATCAACAGAGCTATTGATAAGATCAAACCTGTTAAAGAAACATGCATGAACATACCTGCTGTGCCATTGGAGTTTCGATTGGATCCTTCAATTTAAAAATAAGTTTGTAGGAGTAAATACAGTGATACAAGAGCAAAGCAATCATAGTTAAAAAAGGCATGCCTAAGCGAGCGCTTAAGTGCGCCTAGGCTCTAGGCGTTGGCAAAACGCATTGCGCATAACTATGCATAATCTGTGCATAACTGCGCATAAGCATGCGCTTTGGTCAGTAAAGCGCAAGGCGGTGGCAAAATGCACAATTAACGCCTAGCACTTTTTTGAACTATGATAGCAATGGAATCTTAAATTAGAACAATTGTTCTTCAGGTTTAGGCACTTGTTCTACATGAATAGAGTACAGTAAGACGCAATAATATAATACTTAAAAATATAAAATGAGCTCATAGAACTTACCACATTCTTGGTTCGGGACCAGTACAGAACGAGGCGTTCCCAGTCATCGTCGAGTAAATGTGTCTCAGGAAAACGTAAGGGAATTTGATGAGTTTCTTTGCCGGTGAAGTACGTTTTCTTTAGGTAATTCCGATACTGCCACCAAGCATTCTTGAAGATAGCAGAGGTATGAGCACAGGTTACCTCATCCTGAGTTTCCAAATCGGTCCTTCTCTATAGAGAAAAATGGGAAAAATTGATGTATTATAACCATCATGGAGGTAGGATGTATGGGACGAAGCAAAGTAATTGCCATGAATAACATTACTTACACATAACTCCTGGACAAACACCTGCAACTGGCATTTTCCTTCATCTTCAGTATAATATTTCCAAGATGGGAAGATATGCACATAAGATTTAACAACATCAAATGCGATAGATGCTAAACTACGACTAGCTGGTTGTGCTTCCTCCACAGGAATAGGCGTACTAACTGGTGGAGTTGGGGTTCGCCGTGATAGTATTGGCCCTTTGGGCACTGGAGCTGCCTTACTAACTGCTCTTGTTTGGGATCTCTGTGGTGGAGATGGTGTTGTGTCAACAGGAACTGGGTTACTATCGGCTGGGGTTGGGGTTAGATTGGGTGAAGCTGCTTCTCTGTCTATCGCAGTAGGGGTACAATCTGCGAGAGTTTGGGTTATGTGTGGTAGGGTTGGTTCTTGTGCATGTACAACTGGGGTGCTATCTCCACCAAGAGGTAGCACTGTTTTATTTGAAGACCGTGTTTTTAGTCTGCTAGATACTGGCATCACCCGCTCCAATTCAAATGGCTGATAAACAGGAAACATAGTTGAATGTACGGATATTGTATGAGAGACAGATGCAATAGATAGTGTGGAAAAAAGAGGGCATGAAATAGTTGACATGTATATTGTTTAACTAAAACGGATAGCATGACATAATTTCACATATATGATGTCTATCTAAACTGGATAGCATAGCATAACATAATTCAAAGATATGATGAATAACTAAATAGGATCGCATGACATAATTCACCTACATGTTATCTAAGTAACCAGGATCGCATCATTTAATTCACATATGTGATTTATATGCTAAACAGAGGGCATTCGATATGATGTCTGAACTAAGAACATGGTGTTGAATATTGTGTATATGATGTCTAAACTATGCAATGCAAGACACCGTATGCATGATATGAGCAGTATAACTGTGCCAAGTTAGACCATACACCTCAGTGGGGGAATAGGACTGGTCATCTATCTCTGAATCCATCTCTGAAGAGCTATCGGGACCCAACAAGAGATCTGCTTCGACAGGTAGAACTGTCTGCTCTGAAGGCCTTGTTTTCACTCCAGATTTTTCCATCTCCCACCCAAATGGCTGATTCACAGGAAGAGTAGTTTAATGTACAAACATTGTCGACAAATGGAAATGTAATGAAGAAAAGGATGGGCAAGATATCATTCAAATATATGATGCCTGGTTAAACAGGATGGCATTGCACATTTCACATATATTATGGCTGGCTAAAAGACATGAGACTGCATAATTCCCATATATGATATAGAAACTAAATAGGTGGCATTACAGAACATGTCTAAACTAAGCAGATGACATATATGATGTCAAAAGTAGGCACTGCAAGGCAACATATGCATGATATGACTAACATCATCATGCCAAGGTAGAGAAAACACCTTGGGCGATAAATAGGAGTGGTCAACGGCGTCTGAATCCTCCTCAGAACAGATATCTTCCTCTGGATTACAATCTGGAGAGGGGTGGGGAGGGTTTGCCATTGAACCCACCATGGAGCGATGTCTGCATGACATTGTATTGCCGCGCAAAACTCTTCCCCTTTTCTCTACATGTTCAGCATGACTGTGTACAATATCTGACATGCATACGAAAAAATATGGTGAGATTATGTAAGGAGAGCATGCAGAAATTTAGAGTGATGATAACAACCAGTGGATCAACGTTTTTCCGTTGAACCAAAATAGCCCTAATGGATCGACGTGAATGTATAGTAATAAGTGATGCAACAAGTGTACAACCTCTTTGCCGTAGCCGTGTCGACCTCAGCATCATTAGGTTGGTCGCTGATGCAGTTGAGGCAGAGGTGGCTGTCGGAGGTGTGGAGGAAGATCTGATGAATCTGTAGACGGCGTCCAGGGCACTGCTCTATTGTGATGGATCGTTTTGTCGTTGGAGCAGTTCCGGTGAGCCGTAAGACGTCAAGGCTGAAGCAGCACAAGACAGACATCGTCAATATCAAGTGGGATTCTAATAGAATCTCCAATAGATGATGTAAAATGGATGTAAAATTAACATCACCAAAAACCACCTGACTACAACAGATGAGGTAAAAACTGTTAACTCTGAACTTAACTGTCGAAACTGAAATTTACTGTGGAATCTGAATGCTATTGTCGAAACTAAACGCAATGGTAGCAGAGAGGCACTTGACATGTAGTTTAGGGAGGGCCTGCAGTTCATTTTCAACCTGCACCCCCCCTGAGCTGCCAGCCACCACCGGCTGAACCGCCGGCCCCAGCGCCACCTCGCCGCCCTGAAACAACTCGCCACCGCCGCCTCGGCCAGCCCTTTAGGCCCCCCGCCCCCACCCTGAACCCTAAGATAGATAGTGGGGTACTGCTCCAGCGAGCCCTCGTCCCCGCTGCGGGTGGTTCTTCCTTAACTCCGGTGAGCCCCCCAACCCCTGAAAATCGACTGACCCAAAAGTCGATTCAGTCGACTGAAGTGTGGCTTAATCGGAGCAGAGTAGCAGCACGAGAGAGGGGGAGAGCAGCAGCAGCAGCTGGGCGAGCGAGCGGTCGAGTGAGAGCCGGAGCAGCAGCAGCAGCGTGAGCGAGCGAGAGTCGGAGTAGCAGCAGCAGATCTAGCTGGTATGGACGCCGCCGCCGAAGGGGCCTCACACTGGGGGAGAGCCGCCGTGGAGATGTCGCCCGCGGCGCCGGCTTCAAGGTAGCCACTCCATGGGGGTGCGGGATGGAGCATCGTCGGCGCCGGGAGGTCGAGTTAAGGAGAAGGTGCGATGCGATGAGTGTACAACCTCTTTGGTGGCGCCGAATAGGCCTCGGCTTCGTCCGAGGAGTCGGTGAGGATGATGCGGTTCCGGTGGAGCAGGTTAAGGCGGCGCTGTGGGGATGGAGTAGCCGCGATAGACGAGGTGATCATCAGAGCAGCTCCTTGGAGGTGGAGGACAGGGCGGCTGAACCTGCGGGGCGGCGAGATGGACGACGGATCCTCATCCGGGGAGGTGGACGAGGGACGTCGAGCTGTTGCGGTGGACGACATCGTCGGAGAAGAGGCTCCGGCTGGGCAGCGGTGACGTGGCGGACGGAGGAGGGTGGGGTTTTGCGGCTGGAGCGGAGAGGTTATGGCGGCCTGGGATTTCGAATGGCGAAAAGGGGGCGATGGGAGGGGGTGAAGCATGACTTAGGGACGCGCTTGTCCAAAATGTAGGGTGTGTTACAAAAGTACCCCCCACCGATTTGAACTAGCGGCCCTTTCGGCTCAGGGTTAGAAGGGGGATTTCGCTTGTCGGGATTTGACAGCTGGAGGGAGTTTTCGCGCGCGTTTTAATTTCGGGATAGCAAGGCGCGGGTTGTGAAGGCGCCAGTTTTGGGAGCACGATATCTGAATTTTCGGGATATAACAAGACGCAGGTTGAATTTTAGAGACAAGCCTAACGTGTAGTAATATTGTACTTGTACGTACCAAATCAATTTGCACTTCCCTCAACCAAAAAGAAAACGAAAAAAATAAAACTATTCACACCACACAAAGAGAGAGTCTTGCCCCGTTTTACTATAGAAATGCTATTCAAAGCTACTCCCTCATTCCATCTATATAGGGCCTAATGCGTTTTTCGATGCTAACTTTGACCAAATATTAGAGCAATGATATATGACATGCAACTTACACAAAGCACACCGTTAAATTCATCTGTGAAAGGTTCTTTAAATGATATAATTTTCACATTGTGCATGTCATGTACTATTAATCTTGTCAATAGTCAAAGGCGGTCTTAAAAATCTCATTACGCCCTATATAGATGGAAGGATGGTGTAAAATCCATGTTATGTCCGATTAAATTTTTTTGCTTGCTGTATAATGCATGTAACCTACTCATACCACATTTTAGTGCATTCCAAATGTCTATACTACCGCTGCAATTCGAACTAAATTTGAATTCGTTTCTCTATTTCAATAAGAATCTACAATCATGATTGTTGCCAACTTCAACCATCAT
This sequence comes from Triticum urartu, assembly GCF_003073215.2. Taxonomy (NCBI): domain Eukaryota; kingdom Viridiplantae; phylum Streptophyta; class Magnoliopsida; order Poales; family Poaceae; genus Triticum; species Triticum urartu. The sequence continues at coordinate 166,297,806 of NC_053027.1, read as the reverse complement.
AGTTTCCTTGCTATCCACCAGATATAAATTGGACGGCCTATAATGCAGGATGGCAGGCACACCATCATCAACAACTCCATTTTTTTATAAGAGTAGAGATAAAATATATTAAATGTAGTATAACATGTTCATAACCACACCATGTGTATCACTGTTATATATATTCACACATGCGTCGGTTTGAAACACTATGATAAATTCTTCAAATATCTGAATTCACTTTTTATAATGAAGTATATATGATCTCTATTCGTCTTTTACACCCACACAACCCTCTTATCTTTGTAGCTAGCGCTAACTTTCTCTTGTGCATGCACACGCCCGCATCCCTCTCACCCTCCCTCAGCATTCTCTAGCTCCATCGCGCAAATTCATCTTTTCACTTTAGGTCGTTCACCCATGGTGTGTGTAGGCCCCCCAGCTCCTTATTTACGGCACACATCGATCGATATGCCTCTCTAGTCAGGTGTGCCTAGCACAAACACAAGCTTCCCCTCTTCTCTTGTCACCGTCCATGCCTCACTCCCAGCACTCTTTTCATTGTTCTCGTACTCGTACACTCCTCCCCCCTCGATATAGTATGCCTCTCATACCACCTCCTACATGCATCCCTCTCTCTCTCTCTATCCTTCTCCGCGTGCCTCATTTGCTTCTAACACACACATGCATGTATACCGATCGATCTCCCAACATATACCTAGATCAACTCTAACTACCCCGCCCCCATCAATCGACGTACCTCACAAGTTATGTCTCTCCTTTCTCCAACAAAGGGCGATTGATCTTCCTATGTAGTTACGTCTGCTTACCACAGCCACATCGTCCCCCCTCATGATTCGTGCATGCCTCCTGACCCGTCTCTCACACGCACGTGCACAGACAACAAGCATCCATCTCCTCTCTTATTGATATTGCGGGCGTGCCCTCCGTTTGTCTAGCAAGCCTATCCCACCATTTGTTAGAAGCAACTCCACTACCACCCCCTCCAACACTCTAACTCTGTCTCTCTCCCAACCTTATTCCTCTCCTGCACATATGCATGGATGTCGATCGATCTCCCTTAATACATGAGGCAGATCGATCTCCTTAATACATGAGGTAGGCCTCTCTCCTCCTCCACACATATACCAGCCATTGTACCTCTATAGTTAATTGGGCCTCCCTCTTCCCCCACCACACACCGATAGTCGAGCGCTGCAGGTAGGTATCCATGCCACAGAGACAAACTGCACATGTCCCATCTCACATTCCAGTAGGCCAGCCACTCTATATCTTTGACGTGGGCACACACAAATTCGATGCCACTCTTTATCGATCGCGCGCGCACACACACACACATCATCCCTCTCTTCGATTATATGGGCACCTCAAGCCGATGATACCTCCACTCTCTTCTCATGGATCGCCCCCTCTATATATATGTTATATCCAGGACTCTATTTCACACACATTGCATATGTTGCATTTTTTGATTGACCCCCCCCCCTCGAAAAAACTCTCAATAACCCACACACTATATCTCTCTAGGTTTGTATCTCTCTCACACAACCCCACGTAGGTGGTGTACGTATACAAGAAGAGAATAGGTGCACCGTGCACGTAGTCATGCTTCGTGCCCAGCCACACCCGCGCGGGTACACGGTGGAGCTCATTTCTTTACGAAATGGCAACCCACGTGCTAATTTGAACGCCTGTAGCGATTGTTTACCTAGGGAGGTCGTGTACCACGCGTGCACAAAACAAAGTTCCACTTGACGCGTTGTCGCGTTATTTTTAAATAAAGTTATAGCGCTCAATGGCACATACACAGAATATAAAATGATTTTTATAGAGAAAAAGGTAGTCCTCTCACTATATACAATGGAGCCTGCCTGCCTGGTTTGTCGCTCTTCAGAGTATCTCACACAAGGCTACGGTGGCCTCTCTCTCTCTCACCGTTGGTCACTGATCCGGCCGCATCCCGTCCGCCGGGGGAAAGGGAGGCGGTGGCCTCTCTCTCTCTCTCACCGTTGGTCACTGATCCGGCCGCATCCCGTCCGCCGGGGAAAGGGAGGAAGTGCATCATTTCTCCGTTCCACAACGCCGAGGCAGCATGTCCCGATCTGCGATACACGCCGTTCTCTCTTACCAAGCTCCGGCGCGGCAGGGCCTACGCCACCTGCTCGTAGATTCCGCCGGCCGCCGCTCACCTAGTTACATCCCGACGACCTCCAGGTGTCCCCTCCGGCCTTGCTCCACTGCCCGTCTTCCCACGTCGCTGCATGTGGATCTTCCATAGTTCTTTGCCCAAAACATAGCTCGTCCGGCGTACTTTCCATATTGCATTCTCGTCCTCACACTGTTTTAGACAAACACAACCGTGTTGTTTTCTTCCCTTAGGACAAGAAATATGCTTCTTTTTGTCGTCGCATGTGTCATCAACTGTTATAGGCCAGCAATTGTTTCCTTTCTACCTCTTTTTTGCAAACAAGTCTATCCATTTCACCTCGTTGCTATTGCGACCTTTTGGTGAACTGCACAAATCACTTTTTTGTTAAGAGTGTTTTGTGCAGTTGTACTAAAATGTCACATGGGCAACGTCTCTACATTTCAGTGCGACTGCACAAAGGGAGATTGGTTTTGCTCTATCCTCCTCATCCAACTCCGAGCCTAATCTTCTCCAACTAGTTAGTCTTAAGAGAGACTGCAAAGGTGACCGGCTTCTATTTGTGTGTTTATTGTTTCATCAGCAGTCCTTTATTATCGTAATCACACTTAATATCTTTGGAACAGGGACGCTCAGCTCTATTTTAGTGGAACTGCACAAAATGATCGGAATGTTGCATGCTCCAGACAGCTACTTTTTTTCCCAACATGCCTTGTTGATTTAGACAGAGTTGGGGGGACGTTGCTGCCAATGAAAGCATGGATCAATTTTAATTTAACACCTTCTCACAACTCTGTCTTCAGTTGTGATGTAATTATTAGATCTGATCTGCTAATAATTGACATGCATTAGCAAGGAAGTTAGTTTTTTATTGTTTCCAAAAGAGCATCGATGGCAAGACACGCGAAACAAAAGCTGAAAGCTCACACCATTGTACAATTTCATGTCGCTGGAAAATTATTTGTATAGTACGTCAATTATGTAAACAAATGATGGAAGCTTGATAGCATTGCCAGAAGCCTCTTCATCATCCGGGTCCATGTGCCATGCACAAAATTATACTCCTTCGTTCCTAAATATTTGTCCTTTTACAAATTTCAAACGGGCATATTTTAGAGTGTAGATTCACTCATTTTGCTTCATATGTGTACTCCCTCCGTTCCTAAATATTATGTTCATCTTTCTAGAGATTTCAACAAGTGACTATAGACGGAGCAAAAAGAGTGAATCTACACTCTAAAATATGTCTAAATACATCTGTATGTGCCAGTCCATTTGAAATCTCTAAAAAGACAAATATTTGAGTAGTCACTCGTTGAAATCTCTAGAAAGACAAATACTCCGGAGTATATTTAAGAACCGAGGGGGTAGTGCACGACCGCATGGGAGACTCAGCCCAGTCGTTGCACCGCATTAATAGTGAGTAATGAGCAGTCAAATCATAAGCCCCACCTTTCCCACTGTAAGTTGCTCTGAAGAAGCAACCATCAATACGCTCTTCTTTGAATCCACTCATACTACTCCACCTGTCATTGTTTATACAGCGTGCTTCAGAAAAAAAGAAAAAAATCTGTGGGACCAAGGCGACTAGCGATCGGCCTGAAAAATAGCATTGGTAGTTATAGCACGGCATCTATTACTAGAGGGAATAATGCGTACACACATGCATGCAGTGCTTCCACCCCGGGTACACACATGCATGCACTTACTCCACTCCGTAGTAGTACAGTACATGGAGAGAAAATTGTGGACTTGATTGCGGTTACCACGCCCTAATTAATTGAGCATTAAACCAAATGCGTCCAAAGTCTCTCTGGTGGTGGAAATGCATTGAGAGAAATGCATCATAATGAAGCACGCCCTGTAAACTGTGATGGAGGAAGGAGTAGTATGAATGTGCAAAACCAAGTATGCATATGGCCAGTCGGTCAACACACCTCCTCTTGGCATATCACTGACATGTGGGACAGGAGTGTGAGCAAACCGATCTCAATTGATGGCAAAGAGCCAACCCGCCATTCCTTGAGAGGGACGAGGAGCGAGAACACACAGACGGGCTCGCACGGAGGCCAAGATATATTCGAGCATGGTTGCTTGATTGATATCATTCATTACATGTTGGGCTGCCGTTTTCCGCCCTTCTCCGGAATAAATGTGTACTTTATCAGAGATAAAAAAATAAGAGTACAGACGCTCCACCATGCGGTTCTAGTAGTAGTAGTACTCGTACTTCTGCGCTTGGCTCTTCGCCTCTTCATGAAGTCGAACAATGATGGTACTCCGCATGTTGGGTACTACTGTGTATGCCTCTGACAATCTGACACCGAATGGACTGATGCATGTCCACCAAGGGTAGGTTGCATTAGTCAAAAGGCATAAGCGAGCTTCACCTTGTCCTGCAAGCTTCTCCTCATTCTGCGAGTTGACGGGACACACCAAAAAGTAGTGCTAGTCCATACTCCCTCCTTTCCGGTTAATATGGCTTAATCTTTTTTGCGGGTAAATGAGAGAGCTTTATTCATATATAAGCATTCTTAGGACGATCAGCCAAGACACTGGTCACTAGGAAGCGAGGTACCCCGCAAAAAAAGAAGTAAGAAGCGAGGTGTTTCATCAAGCCAGCTCTCGGCCACATACAAAGTGCAGCAAGCATGGTTCGCACAAAGATGCGCCGCAAGGTTTGCTAACCTGTTTACATGCTGAATAACAAAAAAAGAGGAAATATTACCGAGCGCTACTATTTGTAACAGGATATGAGTCAGAATTAAGCGAGAATTGTGGCGAGTGTTCCATGCAATCAACTTCCATTATCACATGCGAGAACCCTCGAAGAGAACCAAATGTGTTGAAGATTGCTTTATCACATTTTAAAATTATAATAAGAGTGCAGACGCTCCTCCATCCAGTTCCTAGTACTAGTATAGTACGTACCTTTATAGACTATAGTAGTAGTACTAGTAAACTTTGCGCTTGGTTGTTCGCCTATTTGGGAAGTCGAACAATAATAGCACTAGTAGTATAGTGTATGCTTCTGGCAATCTGACACCGAATTAAATGTTGCACGTCCACTGCCTGAGCGAGGGAGAGCTTGCATTAGTCAAAAGTTTCTCCTTGTCCTGCGAGCCACCGCGCGCAAGCTTCTCCCGTTGTCGATGTCAAAACCAGCGGATCTCGGGTAGGGGGTCCCGAACTGTGCGTCTAGGCCGGGTGGTAACAGGAAGCAGGGGACACGATGTCTTACCCAGGTTCGGGCCCTCTTGATGGAGGTAAAACCCTACGTCCTGCTTGATTGATATTGATGATATGGGTAATACAAGAGTAGATCTACCACGAGATCAGAGAGGCTAAACCCTAGAAGCTAGCCTATGGTATGATTGTATGTTATGGTTGTTGTCCTACGGAAAAAACCCTTCGGTTTATATAGACACCGAAGAGGGTTAGGGCTACACAAGGTCGGTTACAAAGGAGGAGATATCCATATTCGTATTGCCTAGCTTGCCTTCCACGCCAAGTAGAGTCCCATCCGGACACGAGACGAAGTCTTCAATCTTGTATCTTCATAGTCTAACAGTCCGGCCAATGGAGATAGTCCGGTTGTCCGGAGACCCCCCAATCCAGGACTCCCTCAGTAGCCCCTGAACCAGGCTTCAATGACGACGAGTCCGGTGCGTAGTATTGTCTTCGGCATTGCAAGGCGGGTTCCTTCTCCGAATACATCACAGAAGAATTTGAATACGAGGATAGTGTCCGACCCTGCAAAATAAGTTCCACATTCCACCGTAGAGAGAATAATATTTTCGCAGATCTAATTTGCTAGCTTGTTTTGGCAGCATGACGTTATGTCATGGCCCGGTGATTATTCGAACCGTTTCTTTTAACCAGCCCCGCACATAACGCGAGGCAGTTTTTCGACACATCTTGTCAAAGCAGAGATCGTGTCCCCTTATTACGGGATTCTCATCAATACAGGCGTGGGTAACCCAACCGCACCATCAATTGCGGCGCTTGGGGGATAAGCGAGTTTTACCAGGCAAGTGGGGACACCTAGCTTCGTCTGCCCATATAAAGGGATAAGGATTCACCTTTCTATCCACGCCTTCTTCCTCCCTTACCCATCCATTTTCGCACTTTCGAGCTCTAGCGCCCAAGTCCGCACTTCCCACCTCGACCTTCTCCAATCATGTCCGGAGCGGGAGGCAAGTGGATGGTCTCCTCCTTCATGGAGGGAGACATCAAGAAACTGAGGAGAGCCGCATACCTGCCCGACGACATCACGCACCGGCTCCCAGATGAGGGGCAGCTCATCCCCACCCCTAGGCCCCATGAGAGGGTAGTATTCCTCACCCATTTCCTCTGCGGACTAGGATTCCCTCTCCATCCCTTCGTCCGGGGGCTCATGTTTTATTACGGCCTGGATTTCCACGATCTGACCCCGAACTTCATCCTCAACATCTCGGCGTTTATCGTCGTGTGCGAGGCCTTCCTCTACATCAAGCCCCACTTCGGCTTATGGCTGAAGACCTTCAATGTCAAGCCGAAGGTGGTGGGCGGCCGCCAGGCGGAGTGCGGAGGCGCCATGGTGGGCAAGATGCCCAACATAACATGGCTCGAGGGCTCATTTGTGGAAACCATAAAGGGGTGGCAATCGGGGTGGTTCTATATCACCGAGCCGCGCGACCCTGCATGGGCAGCGGCCCCCAAGTTCCGATCTGGCATCCCCACATGGCTCACCTCCTAGAAAGAGAAGGGCCTATCCTGGGGTAGTTCGGAAGAGCTGACCGGACTCCAAACATGTATTCAAAACATGGTGGACAAGAAGCTCAAGCTTGTCAACATAGTCCAAGTTATGCTCATCCGCCGGATACTCCCATGCCAACAACGGGAGTTCAACTTGTGGGAGTTCAATCCGGCGTAGCACCGAACTCTGAACAGGCTCTTCGATGACTCATGAAGACGCCTGGAGGGTGCTGTTCAAAAGTGCCGAGGTCCCTCCCCCTATTACTGAGGATCGCAGATTCAGCGCGAAGCGCCAAGCCAGTGCAGTAAGTTGCTTTACCTTTCACAAGATACTCATTTTTTTATATAGATTGACTTTATGCGGGATCTAAACTCCCGTACCTTTGACAGAACTGGCAGAAGATGGCCGGACAGATCGACTGTCCGGCTCCTTTGCCCGAAGGCCCCGCAGACGCTCTTCTGGCGAAGATGCTGACTCCAGCCCCTTATAAGGTGCCGGAGAAGACCAAGAAGGCCAAGGGAACCCGAAAGAGTTCCCGACACCAGGCGTCGTTGGACTCACCGTCCGATGACTCTGCGGCGCACTCTTCCCCCGAAGACAAGGAAGAAGAAGAATAAGATGCTCCCCCACCGACTGGGGGAGACAAGAAAAGGAAGGCCGCCCCAACTGGGGAGGCTGGAGGGTCCAAGAAGGGAAGGACTCTCCTTCCGGACAGTTCCACCGCCGCCGATGAAGGCGAAGGCGAGTGGTTGCCCAGGGTCAAGCCCCCGGGGAGATCGTAAGTATTCGGATACCAGAGTAACTCCTAGGATTCCTTTGGCGCACTGCTTTCCCTAACGCTGAACAATTATGCAGGCCGCCACGAGCCAGTATCGATGTATCATCGAACGGCTCCTTGGGCTTGTCGGACATGGATAGCAATCCAGTCCCGACCGCCACCTCCCCTCATCCTGCTGACGATGCTGAGGTGTTGTCTCAAGAGGCACCAGATCGAGGGGAGACAGTCCTGGAGGCGCCTCAAGGCAACCTTCCGGACTCCAGGAGCCACGGGGACGGGGGCCCCGAGAGCTCCGAGTTCGGCCCTCAGCCGAACACCGTGCCGGACCCTCCAGCGGTTCCAGGCTCGAGCAGGCGGCCTCCTTCTAAGAGGGGCAAGACGCCTGTGCCGGTGACCTCTATCCATCCAGAGGCACCGGACAATCTGCTGGAAGCGCTTCGCAACGCTTCCATCGACGAGGAGCACCGCACTATTATGAGTGCGGTGATCCAGAAGGTTCAGTCTGCCAAGAGCGGATTGACTGAAGCCTGTGCCAGCCTTCTAACAGGCTTTGAGGTAAGTGTTTTAAAATGTAGTAGAAATATTACCGCATACACAGTAGCCTCTGATGCTTTGTTCGGTGTTCACGAAGAAAAGCCGAACAGAGGATCAAATAATATCGCAGGAGTCTAATATAAGTATGTCAATATGCATATGCAGGCTTCGCTGCTGGCGTCCGCCGCACTAACTGCGGAGGTCACCATACTGAAGCAGGACCTCGAGGGGTCCAAGAAAGATCTCGGCCTTGCCAAGAGGCAGCTCGAGGAGAACAAGGGTAAGTAATACCCCGTCTATAGATATGTATATATAAAAAAGGACGCGATTGCAAAATGACAGGATCATTGTATGTTTGCCAGGGGCCACGACCGAGGTGGCGACCCTGAAGCAAGCGCTCACCAAGGCCGAAGATACAGCGGCCAAGGAGCACACCGAGCGAGAGAAGCACAAGGCTCGGGTGGGCGAGGTGCAGCAAGAGCTCTAGGCTCTTGTGGCGAAGCACGAGGCGTTGGAGCTTGACTCCAAGATGCTGGAGTCTGAGCTTGCCGCGGCCCTCGGGAGTGTAAAAAGTGCCAAGGCCGAAGCCTAAAAGGCCCTCCAAGAGATCGACGCGATGAATAAGATAGCGGCGGGTAAGGCTTTCTATATGCAAAGCAAGCATGTAAAAGTAAATTACCGATTACTTACCCGGATCCGGAGCTCTTCAGGAGCATTCATAGATTTGCCCCGCAGTGTGTCCGATGCCGCACAATTTTACCAGGCCGAAGACGGAAGCTCGATGGAGAAGCTGTTCTGGTCTCAGTATGCTGAGGCCAAACATCCGGTGCCAATGAGCGACCAGCTGAAGCATATGGTCGAGCTACATAAGGCGGCCGATCAGGCCATGAAGAGCTTTATAGTCCGGTTGTGGCCTGGCGACGCCCTTTCGAACAGCTTCTTCGGCCTGGTGAGGTGGCTCGTGGATGCCTGCCCGTGACTGGAGGTCGTCAAGCAATCTGTCTGCATTGAAGGTGCACGTCGGGCTTTCGCCCGTGTGAAATTGCAGTGGGTCAAGCTAGACGCCGTGAAGCTGATCAAGGAGGGGCCGCCAGAGGGCAAGGAGCACCGCCACCCCGAGATGTACTACGAAGGTGTTCTGCCAGGCGCCCGTCTCATCACGGACGAGTGTTTGGAAGATGTAATATTTGAATGAGACTTGCTCGTTTGATCCTGTATGTATGAAAACTTGTTTCATATGCGCTATGCAACGCTTGTTGGAATTTAAAATATTACCTTCTGTTTGGCTGTTTATCCAATCTGAGAGATGGCTAGTCCTCGGCTTCTGCCCCCATGCCACGAGTGCTGGGGTGTTCGAGATAAACCTGAGCACTCTTGTTCCCATGTTTGGGTCCTTCGAGGGAGGTTCTCAGCACAACGAACAAGGCAACCGGACTAATAATGCTTTATCACTCTCACTTAGCCATAGAATTCTACAATTTTAAATTTCGGCAAAGCCCCTGGTATTCAGAAGGCCGAATTCGGGGCGCGATACACGCATGTAAGCCGGACAGGGCCGGCCCCTCGCCCTAAGCGGCATAAGTGTTTAGGGACTCGAAAAACCTCGCCGAACAGCGACCAATCTCGCGCCTTATCATGACAGTGAGTTTTAGCTTTCTCTACTGAGGTGCTCAGCCCGGCAGAACCGGGGCACAATCGCAGTAGTTCTCCTAGCGCTACCTTAGCCGATAGAGCGGAACATAAGGTACCAAAACATAGGAGCCTGGCAAACCCAACATTTGACCAAAGACATGATTCGGAGCAGATGCATATAATGCTATAAGTTCGGGGTGCCGCACTTGTGAAAGTGTTCGGACTTTTCACACCGCATTGTGGGGTACGTAAGCCCCTGGTGTATTGGTCGTACCAGAGTGTACGGTTGCAAGGCGTCATTAATGAACACATAGACATATATATATAACAAGAATGCAATAATAGTCGTAATGTCATGCATTGTTTATTGAAAAATTGTGTTAAAGCAGAGTGATACAGATAGTGCGATAAGCAAAGAGTAGGACTATGTCCCTTCCAAGGGCAAGCTGAGGAATGATATGAAATCGAATATTTTGCTCGTTACTGTAATCAACCTGGGAATTCTGTGGTATAACGTAGATGTCTACCTCCTTGGTTGCTGCATCATGTGTTCGGCAATAGTGCTGCCAGACAGTGTTTCCAGAGATTAAGGTCCTGAAAGAAAAAGAAAAATAACCAAACGGGAAGCCCCTAGTGCAGTTTAGGCCGCGTTTTGGCGCGTGCCGCAGTTGTGCCCCCCTCCCCACCTGTGCCCATGGTATTTTTAATGCGTAATTATGTATGCACGGCACTAATATCGCCATTGGGCTGGGATTGGGGTGGCCGCCATATTGCTACGCGAGCTAAGATCGCGCCCAGCGGTCTATTTGCCGATTGCCCCGAGCGCACTTGAAGGTGTCCAGGCTTTGAAGCGCCGAACTGGTGGATTGCCTTGAGAGGCTGCTTTGCGCTTGTGCTGCGAGGGCCGCGGTGTGCTCCTCTGTTCGGAGAGAGCGCTCTGTGTTTCCATTGACTGTAATAACTCCGCGAGGTCCTGGCATCTTGAGCTTGAGGTATGCATAATGCGGTACCGCAATGAATCTAGCGAATGCGGTTCGCCCGAGCAGCGCGTGATAACCACTGTGGAACGGGACTATATCAAAGATTAACTCTTCGCTTCAGAAATTATCCGGGGATCCGAAGACCACTTCCAGTGTAATTGAGCCTGTGCAATGGGCCTCTACACCTAGAATGACGCCCTTAAAGGTCGTTTTCGTGGGTTTGATCCTTGAGGGGTCTATACCCATTTTGCGCATTGTGTCCTGATAAAGCAGGTTCAGGCTGCTGCCGCCGTCCATAAGGACTCGGGTGAGGTGAAATCCATCGATGATTGGGTCTAGGACCAGTGCGGCGAATCCGCCATGACGGATACTAGTGGGGTGGTCCCTGCGATCGAAGGTGATCGGACAGGAGGACCAAGGGTTGAACTTTGGGGCGACTGGCTCCAACGCATATACGTCCCTGAGCGCACGCTTCCGCTCCCTCTTGGGGATGTGGGTTCGGGCCCTCTTGATGGAGGTAAAACCCTACGTCCTGCTTGATTAATAATGATGATATGGGTAGTACAAGAGTAGATCTACCACGAGATCAGAGAGGCTAAACCCTAGAAGCTAGCCTATGGTATGATTGTATGTTATGGTTGTTGTCCTACGGACTAAAACCCTTCGGTTTATATAGACACCGGAGAGGGTTAGGGTTACACAAGGTCAGTTATAAAGGAGGAGATATCCATATCCGTATTGCCTAGCTTGCCTTCCACGCCAAGCAAAGTCCCATCCGTACACGAGACGAAGTCTTCAATCTTGTATCTTCATAGTCTAATAGTCCGGCCAATGGAGATAGTCCGGCTGTCCGGAGACCCCCCCAATCCAGAACTCCCTCACCCGTCCTGCAACCTTCTCCTCGTTCGGCAAGTTGACGGGACACAGCAAAGTAATGCTAGTCCATACTACCTCCTCTCCGGTTAATATGGCTTAATTTCAAATGAGATAAATACACTGTCTGTCACTGTATATTTGTAAAAATACGGTCAGTGGACTTCATAATACACTCATTGCGCTCAATATATATATTTTCCGGTGTTTATACGGTAACTAGCTCACCCTGACTGAGTATGTGTGTGCATACATGTGTAGGTTGAGCACTTGAGCATGACCGTGTGTGTTCCGTCGTGTGCTCGGACATGCATGCATTAGGGCGTCGCGTGCGTTTTTGCGTCCATGTGTACGTGTGACTATTGCATACACGTAGGGGGAGTACATGTAGGGGCCACTAAGGAGCAGTCAAATCACACAGTAAGTTAGTCGGAAGAAGCAACCATCATTTCACTCTTGAATGACACGTACGCAATATAAAATGGTTGATATGGAGAGAAAAAAGAAAACCACTATATATACACTAGCAGGAGCCTAAGCTACAAGCCTACTTGCTTAGGTTACTCTCTTCACAAGCATAGAACGACGGGCCCGATCCCGCAGCTGGGGGAAGGGAACAATGTTCTGCGTAGACGCGGTCGACATCGGCGAGGGAGAAAACCCACAGTCGGTGCGTCCCAATCGGGGGTCACCGCGGTATGGGCCGATGCCGCGTCCCAACCGCCCTTCTAGCTACAGCCCAATGTCCCAGGTAGTCCATCTTCCTTTTGGAGCTGGCTTGCTCCACTGCCGTAGCTCCATCTCCATGTCGATATTTCTCTACTTCTACCGGCTTCTACTTGTGATGAGTTTATGTCTCATGAACTAGTGCCAGTACTATTATTCTAATCATACTTCTTCAATATCTTTGCCATCAGGGATGCTCAGGTCGATTTTAGTGGAACTGCACAAAAGCATGTATGATTCGAGGGTGCCAGCCGTCTTTCCTTCGACAGGTTCTACCTGGCCACGAAATTAAATCATGTTTAGGGTTTAGGGTTTAAGTCATAGTGACCCCATCAGTAGTTTTTCTTTCGTACACGCTCTCACAACTTTTTTCTTTAGTTGTGAAGTAAATATTGGCTATGATCTGTGAATCATTGAGATGCATCAGCATGCGTGTTAGTTTTCCTTTGTATTTGATGGAATGTTGTAACGGGGCAACCTTGGAATAGGAATGAAAATGGAGTGGAAAGTTTACGTTTTTCCGAAGAAAAAATGGAAACGGAGAGAAACCAATGTTTCGTTTCGTTGGATCGTGCCATCGAGCAAACCCAACGTTTAAATCACGTCTATCGTGTTCGTGCCTCACCCTCCTCCACGGCTCGACCCACACGGTCGCTCGGCATGCCACTCACCACAAACCGAGTATACGATAACTTTCCCGCCTGCTTGTCGATGGATCGCGCCATGGAGTACTAGAACTACTGGAAGAGATTGACGAGTTGGGGGAGGACAGCTAGCTGTAGCACAGACTCCCAAGAACTTTTTACATGCATGTTGTAGCCGGCTATTGCGACCATTGAACGCGGAGCAGCCGCGTGCACCCGGAAGCGGCGCGGGCGACGCTCTCTCGGCCGGCGCGCCGCTTCAATGCCAGCGCCAGTGAGAGGTCGCGTCCGCTCTGGCCGGGCATGAATGCGGCACTGACCATTTTGGGAGGGAAGCACGCGCGGGTGATGAAGAGGGTTCGGGTTGGTCAGGACTGGCCATGGCAGCGGTCCGGACGTGCGCAAACAAGAGATGTTGTACGTTAATATTGCTGCATATATAATTAACAACGTAAATAATGTGCCAGTTGGACAAATATGATTGGAGATGGAGATGGAAATGGAATTTTACGTAAACTATAGTAGTATGTAAGTAGGTACAGTGAAGGCACCGGAGCTCAGTCCGTACTACAGTATATTTGTCCTGACCAACTGGAGCCTCAGCACTTGTTCGCTAGGGTTTGCACTCTCCACACGCTCGCCGCACTACATATATGTTACACGCTGGAGGCTCAGTGTTCATTTGCTAGGGTTTGCTATATTCACAGTCTCTCACCCTCTCTTCACCAGATCTAAACAAGACTGCGTTGGCCTCTTGTCTCTCCCTCCCCCCTCACAGCTGGTGAAGGAGGCGTCTGTATCCCGTCGCACTGGGAAGGGGAGGAGGTGCAGCGTTCACTCTATCGCCTTCGGCGAGGGAGGCAATCCATTGCCGGCTGCGCTATTCTCTTTCACCCAGCGCCTGTGCGGGAGGGCCACTGACCCCTTCTTCCTCGCTGCCGTACGTAGTGTGGGCAGATCCGGCCTCCCGTCGCACGCCTTGCCACATCCCGATGACCCTAAGGTATAAGTTTCTTTGAAACCGTCGTTGCTCTAGCTGCATGTGGATCTTTTTTGATATGTAGTTGAATCTAGGTCTTGGTTCAAAGAGGAAAGAAGGGTGCGGTGGGCTGGAGCAAGAATCTAGGACGTGGTTCAATGAGGAAAGGAGGGGCGGAAAGTAGTATAGACTGGCTATCCAGCCACTTTGTAGGTCGAAAAGGGAAAAAGGGGGTAACCCAGTACACACATCTGTAAGGAACCGATCTGTTTGTTGAAAAGGGAAAGAAATTGGGGGGTCGGGTAGTTTGTGCAGGACTAGATTTGCTGCCCTCACATAGGAAGAAGGTTCAAAGAGAACAAATATGGGACCAGCGCATATATGCTGCTTGGCTACATACTCTGCATCACCCATTTATACGTGTGGACGCACATGGTGCTGGCATGTCCCATACAGCTATTTTGTTGTTGTTAATCTAAGAATGCCGCTGGAAAATTGAAGCAATGCCACTGTTAAAAGTAAATTACATTTTTAATGAATGTTGTTTCAAGAGAATGTCTCTGTTAATATGAATCAATGCAGCCGTTTTAGAAATGCTACTGTCCTACTTTGTTTTCCATCCAAGATAAGTTAGATGCTTCTTTCTGTCACCGTTTGTTTCATCCTCCTTTATCGGCAAGTAATTGTTTCCTTTTTTGCCTCTGTTAAAACAGGGGTATCGATTCAACTTGTTGCTATTGCGACATTTTGCTTCGCTACTCGAAACTCTTATGTTTTAAGAGTGTTTTGTGCAGTTCAACTTGAATGTCACACCAGTGACTTTGCTTAATTTTGGTGGAACTGCACAAAAGGAGATCGAGATTTGTTTCCAGTCTTCATGGCGAGTTGTTTCAAACTTGGTCTCAACCACATGATGTGCAGTGTGCTTTGAGATGTTGTGCTACTTGTTTTGGTACTATTTTAAATAAATGTTGAATTGAAGCTATTGTATTGCTGTCTTTTCCCATTAAGTAGTGAACAAAAATGGGACCAACCCAGACATGATGCTTGTTGCTTTGTTATAACAAATTCAGCATCACCCCCTTTATAAGCCAATAATTGATGCCACTCTCAGAATTAACTACTGAATCTTATTTCAAAACTGCAACACTTGTTAGGGATTGGCGGGATTACCATTTTTGTGGCCGCATGTTTCATCCTCCTTTATTAGCCAGTAATTGATTCCTTTTTTGCCTCTGTTTAAACAGGGATATCTATTCAACTTGTTGCTATTGCAACATTTTGCTTTGCTACGCGAAACACTTTGCTTGATTTCAGTGCAACTGCACTAAACGAGATTGGATTTCCTATTCGTGTTGGCAGATTCATATATTATCTTGTCCGTCTCATGAAAGCTCAGTACAGGCCTTCATCCACATGATTGTGTAGTGTGCTTTGAGATGTTGTGCTACTTGTATTGGTACTGTTTTAAATAAATGTTGAATTGAAGCTATTGTATTGCTGTCTTTTCCCATTAAGTAGTGAACAAAAATGGGACCAACCCAGACGTGATGCTTGTTGCTTTGTTACAACAAACTTTGCATCACCCCCTTTATAAGTAGATGGAAGCACATACTGTTGTTGCGCCCACTCTCCCCTGGAACTATTTATGCTTTTCGTTAATCTAATGCCGCTGGTAAAATTAAGCAATGCCACTCTCAGAATTAATTAACTATTGATTCTTAGTTCAAAATTGCAACACTTGTTAGGAATGGTACTATCCTGCTTTGTAGTTCTTTCTACATGTTTAACCAAGGTATTGTTAAGATAATGTCTCTGTTAAAATGAATCAGTTGGATTGTTTTAGGAATGGTACTTTTCTGCTTTGTTGTTCTTTATACATGTTGAAACAAGGCATTGTTAAGATAATGTCTCAGTCAATATGAATGAATCACACTGATGGAGAATTGCTACTCTCCTGCTTTGTTTCCCATTAAGATAAAGTAGATTAGTAGATGATTTTCTTCTGGGAGTACAAGTCATCAACCATTATTTCTCAGTAATTGTTTCCCTTATACCTATTGTTGCTTACAGGGATATCAAAATTGAAGCTAGGTTTTATTCCGACTTCGATTTTAGTTGAACTGCACAAAAGGAGCCAATGTGTAAGGCAAACTGCTGCATTACTGGGTCCAGTTGGTCGTTCCACTTTGCAGAAAGAAGCAGTCACTATTTGCGCTACATTACAGAAGGAATGACC